>NW_021134058.1:0-133374 GCF_004193835.3 Ostrinia furnacalis | reverse complement strand
TATAATATAAAATTAAAGATTAACTAAATAAGTGGGTACTTCGCAAAAATTTGCGCGCAATCCGTGAGTATCGCCAGTCAGCGTGCTCAGTCCGACAGAACGTCGGCACACAAAAGAGGTGGCTTATTCTAACTACGTTCAGGTAATGATATGTTTTATTAAACGTTTTTGCAGATAAATGTGTTTGTATTTAAGATAGGATAACATTTATTTATTTATATTTTTGCACATAAAGCTGTACAGTGGCGGACTTAATGCCAAGTGGCATTCTCTGCCAGTCAACCACAGGTCTAGTAGAGAGACTAAGGCGGTGCAATAAATATGTAAAATAAAATATATAAATTTTGATATATTACCACTTTTCCTTTGTATATTACTGAGTTTATCTGTCAGTAGCACCAATTGAATTATTTATTTACTTTTAAACGCGGTCTTAATAAAAAAATATAATAATAGTTAAAATGATCAATTTTAATACATCATGTCAAGACCGATTTCATGTATCGTATATAAGTATACGCTTAGAGCAGAGAGCGTTATCTAAAATTGTACTTTGATGTCATTTTTCTGAAATAAACACTTCATTGCATGCAGAGTTTACCTCTAATTGACTGTGTACGTTATAGATGTTATACTTAGTGTTTTAATAGAGCTTATGCTCTTACTTACTTACACTTACACAAGAACGTATGTTCTTGGTAAACCAATAGAATAAATAAATTAATTTATTTATTACCTTACTTTTACTAAGTAAGTAAATAGTACTTCAAAAAATAATATATTTCCTTGTTTTGTCTTATTGTTTGTCAAACCAATTGTGTTGTGTGAGACCCACAAAAAATAACACTCAAATCTTTTATTTCAGTAAGCTTGAAGATGTTACAGAGGTAACCTTACGGTAGCAGAAATATTCATACATCGCACAGCTGTCTGTAGCCGATTAACTGTTTCTTAATTATGATGTTATAGGTAAATATTTAAATTAAATAAATAATATTTGTATTTATTGCTTATCATTTTTTGCGATAGAAAGAAACCACAACCGAGAGCCGACACACCAAGTCACGAGATAATGTACTAACGTGAAGTTGGGGCCATTTCCCACACTACATATTTAGGAATAAATATTCGATTCGTCATTCCTATAGAATGATAGTTTATTAGGTATTGTTAACGTTTGGATTCGTTGTTATGTCGATAATATTTATGGCAATTTACCAGTTTTTTGTTAACTTTGCTAAAAGTAAAAAGATGACGATGATAGGTATATTAAGTAATAGAAAATACCAGTTAACGATTCTCAAGGCGATTATCGATTACATTAGATTTTAATCGGGCAGAAAAATTATTAATGGCTTAAGCATACTGATGCTACAAGTGCGTATGGGCTTCATACTGATGAAGCCCATACGCACTTGTAGCACAAGTAACACGATTAGCCTCAGTCCCCTCAGTTGTGAATTCGGAATCGCCAGTTGTAATTTTAAAATCGCATCACAGAGTGAAGTAACTAACACCAAAAAACGGCAGAGCGAAGTGATTTCGAATGTTTCAACTGCTACGTTTTGTCACTTGTCTAGGAGGGCTAATTTTAGTCTAAGGGAGGGGAGCTTAGATTACATTACAGGAAACGCAAAAGATAATAAAAGAGGATAAGAACGACAATGGTAAAAGGTAATGGGGGCAAATTTTTTCCCTCAAGGAAAAAGATGAATTGGTTATAATCTTACTTGCCCACAAGGATACTGTACGAGCACGTCAGCATCGACCGCGACCTACAACCAATGCCTACAACATGCTAGCCGACTGGCCCATGAACCCTGAACGAACGTGCACCGTAGGCACTCTACACCGACGGCACATTGGACTGGACACATTGAATTGTGTACAATAAGTAAATCTTGTATACCTATAGCAATAGCATAACAGTAATAAACCAGATATCAACCGTCCGCGTTGTGTTTCATTTCCCCCACTGAGGCCAAGAAAGCTTTAGTGCAGTCCTCCTTCCTATCAAACCTTTCTTTAAATCTAATTAAAAGGTATTGTTAGGGCTCTAGGGACTACAAACGAAGCCAGAAATATAGCTTGGTTATGAGTAACCAATACCTACTACCTATACCGCATGTAATAATGTCTCATTCTATAATATATGGCCGCCTGAATAAACTTGAGTGAAAAAGTGTTTCCATTGTCTCAATTGCATCAAAAGCTCAAAACAAATCATTTAATTCAGTTTCCATTTTGCCGAATAGGCGTGATTGACAATATGCGTGACAGTTGTGGTGACAGTGACAACCTGCACGCGCAGTGATCGCCATCGCGGTCGCGGCAGTGTGAAACAACTTTTGCACGCGCAGTGGTCGCCATCGCCATCGCCATCGCTGCACGCGTTGGTTTGTCCGAACCTTAAGGACATGACTTCATACTTATGTCACCTCATCGCCCACCGCGATCACCCACTATTATTCGGTGCTAGTACCCGTAGGAAGTCGTAAAACACCTAAGTATAGAAGCCCTTTATGTCATAATCAGCCCACGTCCAGTCTCTTGGGAGAAGGATTCTGGCGCTGACAAAACGTATGGTACTGTATTTGATATTGGTTTATTACACCCGAGACTAGACTTACTCGTAGGTATTCATTCAATACAAGCTTCAAAGCAGGAATGTATGAAGGTTCCGTTATTGGCTTAAAAGCTGTATTGTAATATTGTATGGTAAATATTGCGTAACTTGACAACAATTTTCAAAAAAGTTGGAAGAGTATCGTGGCTTTATTCCATGACAAAAAGGTGATATAGCCTTGCTATCAATATATCTTGTGGACAGTACATTACTGTAAAATCATTGCTAGTTTACATCAATTTTATGGGTGGGAATCTGGGATGAATTTACCTGTATTGAAACTATACCTAAATCGTGACTTGATTTGGTTTAACTTTTGACAATCACTTGTATGACAAGATGTCTACGAGTACAAGTGGCTCAACAATAATTGACAATCTCTATACTAGTGATATAAGCTATTAATAAACCTACCATTAAAGAAGGAAATGTACTTTTCCGTTATCACTAGGTTTTAAAGGTGTCACGCCATACATGAGCGAGTGAGTCACCGGACACGTTGCAGGCGCCGGCGATGTCATACAGACAGCACATCAAGCTGGGGTCTTACGCAGTTGTAATACGAGTGAATTTGCAACAAATGTAAAGTCTGATGAGCTGTTGAGTGTACATGCCCAATTTAGGTAGCGTAAGTCTGTAATTCTGTATGTCACTAGACGCCAATTTGTGAATGGATTACTATAAGAGGTACAGATAAAACTAAAGGGTATTCGACAAGAAGACCAATGACTACAAATGAAATAATCGTTTCTTGCAAAGCGATATTTTTCACTTAAAACATTAATTTAAATTTTAAATTTATATCCGCCTTTGTTGCACCAATGAACGAGCCTTTAGAATGCGCTGTCACTCCTCGTTCCAAATAGATGATAGACCAATTATTTCTAAAGCTTTTCACGAGAAATTGCGACTAAGTAACTATCAATTGCAGCTCAATATCAATCGCCTTAATGGGACCCATTTTCTATCCATAAATTGTCAATATTAAACGGCAATTTCCATGCAGATGTTGGGAATGAGTTAAATATGGCGTAGGTTGGTGTTTTAATTAAAGCTTTGTTAATTTGAGTTAGGAAATTAATTTTTGGTTTAATATCTTTTGCTAACATCGTTTAGATCGTTAAATCTAATCGAGGAACCTTTAGGTTATCATAATCGAGTCCCAGTTCTAAAGTAGGTCACTTCCTTTTCATCAACTTTACTATTTACCCGTGCAAGTTTAGAGTTGGATTAAACCAAATCAATCTTGACTTCAAGGTATCACTGGAAGAATACAAAATATACTCGAATATATTACAAAAAGGTAGAGCAAGTAAAGTATTCAGAGTAACCTTGAAAAAAATCCATGGTGATTTACCTTAACAATGCCATCATGCACGCGTTATCTTTTCCAATCTAAATGAATAATACAGTTTAATCACGAAAGACGGTATGTTCGTTTAATCTAACTGGATGAGAGATTACAGGGCTCTAAATCATAAGTTTATTGGTTTTGGAAAACCAATTTGTGTAAGCCCTTGATAACCGATTACAGAAGGTAGTTTTAATCGATTTCGAATCGAGCACGTATCCAACAAAAAGCTGGTATAGGAATATTAATAAGACCGACAAAAGAATTGAGGAAGTCATTCATTATAATAATGTAACACATGGATTTAATATTTCAATAAGTATTGGAGCTGGAGTACTCATAAATGAGTTTAACAAGTTTGCTGAAATTGTTATTCTGATCGATTGTACATTATACCTACAGAAGCTTTGCCCGCGTCAATTTCGCTTAGTCACAGAATAACACTATAACACGAGTGCTGTCCTTTCAAAAATCAATCAAAAATCGGGATAACATGCTATGTTTTTGTTTGGGTCGGTTCAGTGATTTGAAGGCGTGGAAAGGTAATAGACAGACAGAGCTACTTTCGCATTTATATTAGTATACATTTGACGATGACAAAAAATACGAAATAGATAATTAAGCCGCTACGTCCAACGCTTTCAATAAAAGCAAAGTGTAAGCGAAAAAAATTGGCGAAGAAATTCACAAAGACAAAATCACTGAATCATGGTCTATGATGTCTATGATTTGGGTTGATGGCTGTGATTAGGCTCTTGATGGCTATTTCATTAAGTTTTTATTATGTGGAATTGCTTTCCCTGGCCAATTTAAACTCATAATTAGACCTCTCACAACTGCTGAGTATCATGACGATAATATTATTTGCTTTGAAATGGCTTATATTATTATTTACTTGTCGACATAAAAATATAATCCGTTGTTTATGTCTGTCGTCTATAAAACTGTTTATAGTAGAATAAAATCAAGATTTAATTGAACAAAGTTTTCTTAATCGTCAATTTGTTCGTCCGGTTTAAAAGACGTTTCATTAAGTTAAGTGCTTTCTTAAGTTTTATTTTTATAATTGAAGACATTTACGATTTTAGTAGTCACAGTAAAACCTATTGAAACAATGCTCTTAATGTCTTCTTGTAGTTTAATAACAGTTACGATATTTTTTATTTATGGTAAGAGCTTTATTTGATTCGAGTTTGTATTGTTGACGTTTATGATAGCTAATAGTATTTTTAATTGTTTAATGTTTTATTCAGAGTTGTCGTTGTTTATGTGTGATTTTTTATTACTAGTCTAATCCAAAATTTGGATAGATTTGAACATTGTAATACTTACATACTTATAAACAATATTATTCGGGAGCACATACGCTTCTAATCAATTGTGATAATTATGTAGGTTGACTCTATTTTACCTACTATGGGTACATATTTAGAACTTAAAATGTTAAGAAGTTACTTTTTTGTACCATCTGTGGGCGTCCATATCCTCAAAATATCTAACTATGATTGGCACATTACATAGCCCAATGAGTTAATTAGGCAGCCTCATTATCTCTGTAGGAAGCCGATGCTTTTCTCGATCGTAACTGGGACGGCACCATTATAAGCTCATTAGAAATTACGGACAAAAAATGCCATCAGTCGAAATACAAGTGTAATGTTGTAATCATCGCCCTATACAAGAGATTGATAAGTAACAATTAAGAAGTGAGCAATGCCCTTAATTAACGAAGGGAATTTCTTTTCATCTGTGCTTGAAGTTTCTTCTTGAGCGGACTTTGAAAGTTTGAAAGGTTTGAGTTCCCGTTGCAAAGTAATTTTTGTATCAATAGAAACAACTGTACTTGATTATGAAACTTTATTATGTTTTATCTCCAAGTCTAAACACGGATAGAAAGTGATTTTATTAATTTCAACAAAAGGTAAGCAACTAATTATAGACAACAAATTATGTACATACATTTGTAGTTTCAATGAACTTCGTTCGATAATTTTGAGTGACGGTATAACAAACATCTCTCCATCCTCATACACTTTTGCGTTTATATACGACACTTAGTCTTCGTACTTTTACCTATATTTTGAATCTGGAGAAGTGAAGAAGATTTGGTACAATTAATGCACTGACTCAAGTATTTTAAAAACCCATGAGGCGTGATAATTTTCAACTGCGTTATGTAATAAAATAGATAATATATCTTCAGCTATTTCTTGTCCATTATGTATTACTGCAACAATGTATCTCTACATCGAACACAACAGCCAATCGGCCTGACTTGCGCCTGTCGGCATGAGACGCTGTAATCTGATGCATTATAGTGCACAATCACGATGCAGTGCCGACGTCACATTCTGCAAGGTTGCGGGCACTCCGAGATGCAAAAGACGATGCGTCTATCGATAAAAATATCGATCAACAAAAGTTCTATAATCGATAGTTGATTAAGTTCACTAATTAACTCTACGACATCACTACTGGAACTCGTCAAAATTTTATCTTGTTTTGAACATGGTAGTAGTTTGGTGACTTTAATTGTTAAAACTATAGCGCTTAGTTTATAAGCTAGGCCTCTAGCAAAGTAACTAACAAGACCAAAAAATTGAAGCTGAATCAAAAAATCATCCTATTAAAGTATTGGTACCTACAACAATCATGAATTTGTGTTTTGTCACGGTGCCCTGGAATCAGCATAGGCATTCTTGATTCGTACTTGTCTTTTACTTATAAGGCAAGCTTAAGTTCAGTTAAGTGGTTAACTTCAAGGATTAAGATTAAATCGGTGCTTTTGAAAGTAGGATTACTTCGAGTGTTCATTTTGACTGCTCTTTTAAACTGGCCATCGACATTTATCTGAGACCGTTTTAAAATAAAAACAGGAGTATTAAACTCTTATTTGCGCAATACGTTGGCGCCTGACGAATGCCATGTGCAGCGGACGATCCATCAGCTGAAACGAGCCATTGGGCTGTATAGTAGACTATCTTATGCAGTTGTATCAAGGTTTATTTTGCAACGAAAATTTACAGACTGACATGCTATAGACTCTACATCGATTTAATAAAATTGCATACCGTTATGACGAATGGTTACTTACTTGGTTGCAAGAGAACGATTTGTATTATGAAAAACATGGCAATACGCAGTGAAATCAATCATTAGGTAGAAAAAGTGACATCTTAATTTGAAAAGGTCGAGGTAATGTCAGACACAGTCTGACTGGACACTAGTTTTGTAGCAGCTACATAATATACTCGTACTTGTATTCTTGGAAAGAAAAAGATAGAAAAATAGTGCCGACAAGAGTTGAAGAAGAGAAAATAATGTCTGGCAATAAAAACCGATAAATAAGACGAAATCTTTTTAGTTTAAGTTAGGGGATTGAAGCATGATAAACATAATAAAGGTAAAACATTGTGAATCTGATTACATCGATATAAAACCGATTTTGAAATATGATGACGTCGATGGCGCCATGTAAATTGTCAACAAATGCAAATGCATTGTTTGCTAGTATGGTGTCATGTCTGGACAAATTCAATGGAAACCATGCAATAGCAAGTGCAAAGTTCGTCTGAAGAATCTTAGGAATTGGGGTGGTCTTATTTTAATTTTGTAAGTCATTTACTATCTTTGTTATTTGCCTCAGCTTCTGGATACGGATCTGCAACCCTTGTAAGACGAAATACGGTTCAAATTCAGAACAGATGTTGTGAGTGAAAACGATGTCGATAACAAATGGGTTACATAATTAGACCCCCGGCTTTTAAAATGCTGGAACCAACACTTTTTCATCTTAAAAAGTAATCAGCTTAAATGCTTAAGCATGGTGAGTCAAGGTGTGAATGTTATCTTGTTTCTTTCTTGTTAACTGTTTGGGACTTTGATGTCATGAACTATGTATTTTGTATGGAGTTTGACAGATTTTTGACGTTTGTCAAAGTTAAAGTAAGATGGTGCAACCCACCCTAAATGTTTGGCACATTGACAGTTTCAGTATGGGAAATATGACAAAATGAAAAGTTTATTTTTCGTTATAAGTTATCCGACGATGGTAAAATCAGCCCTAAGACTCATGGCAATTTGAATAGGATTTGGTTTCTAAAGGTCTCTTGTAGCCCATGACAAGTCGTTATGGAAATCCTTGGGGGAGACCTTTGTCTAGCAGTGGACGTCTTTTGATTACAACGATAAATCGAACTTTTATTAAATACTTAGGGCTATATTTCACCGGGACACCATGGCGGCGCAACCAGTCGCCGCTACCAACAAAATGTATGCAGCTTTGCGCAACCAAACGGACACCAGGTGAGTAACTCTCTATAGAGCTGTACATATTTTGTTGGTAGCCGGCGACTGGTTGCGCCGCCATGGTGTCCCGGTGAAATATAGCCCATAGAAAGGGGTTAGAAAATTGACTTCATTTTATTTACTTAAACTTACTCGTATCTTTAAAGTAAATGATAGTAATAGACAATTTATAAGGCTATTGGCTAAATATTTATCCAAAGCACTAGAGATTAGATTAAAGTTTATCGACACGGTAAATGTTCACAAAACTGTGCGATTATTGTACAACTATAATTTCCAGGATTTGTGTATACAGCAGTTTAATGAAATTCAAATCACAACTCATTAATATGAGGTAGCTAAAGATAAAGCACTTATAATAATTTATCTTTCAATCTTATGGCTTTAAGACATTTTGTTGATATAACTTAAATCTAGCAATATTATGGCTGTCGGAAAATTACTTTGTAAGTTTTGAATATAGAATACCTAAAACAATAATTTAGCCATTTTCAGATGTTGTTTAACATTTTATGTAATGTAATAATCATCATAAAGACATAGAAGAGTGCCAAAATAAATGAGAGGACCCAAAAGCATCATCAATCTTCGTATGTTTTTAACATTGACCTGTTTGCAAAGAAATATAATTCATAATATTGCATTCTACATGCGACCGTTCAACATCACCAGTTTGGTCTTTCAGACCTATACAATACTATACAATATTTTCTTGTGAAAATCCTTGTTAGGTAGTAGTTTCAAAACATCGTCATCAACGTTATTACTTACCTACCTGTATCAATTAAAAGGCACAGAAATAAAATGTTTGTACTTACTTATTATTGTACTTAAATATCCAAAATCATTTACATGATGTTATTTATTAAGTACCAGTACAATTAATAATAAGTAAATAACAATAAAAAGTAGGTATGTTTTTTATTTCGAAAAGTTTTCAGGTCTTTTAGACCATAATGTTAGTGAAATTTCTGGGGCAATACCAACTTTCTAAGTGTTGAGTTCTTCTAAGAATCGATTGTGATTGGTATGAAATGATCTGTCTCCCAGTTGTGAGCTAATTGAGCCTATTGAAGCGGCCATGCAGATTGCTCGACAAATAGTTTTATTGTCATTTTCTGATGGCAACACATGACGGGCATCGTGAACTGTCACTACAACTACAATTTTGCCAATATTCGTGATTATTTGTGATTTTTTATTATTTTGACACCAAATTCAAAAACCTTATTGTATTTTATGTCACCTATAACGGACTTGCAAAACAAAAGCTTATTGTTCATTTTTAAATTTTTAGTAAATCAATAAATTACTTATGTCGTTATGAGTAGAAAAAATTACACTTAAAGCATTTTAACTTCTCATTTTAACGATCTCAGTATACGTCATCAATCTTAAGAAAAAAACCTTTAAAAACACTATCCGGACAGTCCATTATGAAAGCTGGTATTCAAAAACACGGCAAACATTTGCCCACTCCGTCCAACCACTTGGCTATCCAAACATGTTGGCCATGCATGACCAACGGTTGGCCAGACGGGTCTGTGTCTGTCAGCTGTCAAACACCGACAACCTGACATCGACCTAAGGTGTAAAGGGTTTGTGAGAGATTTGTTGATAGTTGTTTAGCAGTGAACTATGAATGCGTTGAATGTAGAGAGCAGTTACATGTAACCTTTGCCTCTCCTCTAAGACTGTGTACTCTTTTCACAATGAAACTTTTTTGTAATTTATTCGAAATTGGAAATTAAAGGTAAGTTAATGTTTATATCTTTTTTGTGAGTCGCCAGTGTTAATAAAACAAAGAAGTGACATTTACCACTTTTTGAATTTGGAAAGGATTTTCAGGCAAAAAAAGCTTGTAAAATATTAATTACTTAACTTTAGCTGTTTTTAATTAATTAATTTCTTTTTAAATAAAATTAAGTGATAGTACGAAAAACTATGTAAGTGCTTTTTCACCTTCACGTAAGTATCGTTGCTACGACGTTGACTACATTTTGTTTCCGATATCGATCGAAAAATTTTACCGTCATTTTATGTTTCGCGTACTTTTAACGTGCTCGCCTTGACATGTAATGCATTCGTACGTCATTGCCACCTCATACGAAACAATGTAGCACAACGGAACAATCTGAGGACGTTTCTATAAAGGTAATTCATCATCATAAAACCTAATAGGGTCTGGAATATTGCGGATGCCATTCTATTATTGCAAGTTGCAAGATTTAACATTGTTGATATTGACCATTCGTTTGTTGACAAAGAAATCTGTCGGAGCTTTAAGGTGGGTATTTTTTATTTTATTTATTGAGAAACTCAACAGCTTTTTATATTTTTACATGTTACCTACCTCGATTGGGAAGCTTAAAACTTTCTTAAAAAAATAGGACGAATAACGAGTTAGTTAAATACCTTAACAAAAATTAGCTTAGACAACTTTTAGCCTAGTCAGAGATTGGAATATCTAGTACTGAAAAAATAGCAGAACACACAATACACAAAATTAATGAATGAACTGAAATGATTAACATTTTATGACACTCCAGAATCTAATTAATGACACCAATTTGCACGTAATCTCAATATGTAGAGATCTATTTGTCAAAGAGTTATTTCCATAACACAAACATTACAATTCGGGAGTCTGTCAATATTTCAACAAAGTTACACCCGGTCGTGTCTCGAATTTGAATTTTGACATCAATTACATCTGCGTACTAATGCTACAAATATTACATAACAGTTATCAAACTGCATTCCTCTATAATGTATTCATAGATCAATTCATAATCACTTTATTAGTAATAATAAATCTACGATACAGTAGCGTAGACGTGGCTTATTAAAAGTTCGGCCATTAGCTCTTTCGAATAAATCATGTAGGTACAAGATTAAAAGCTTTATTTTTCTTATGGGCGATTAATTTTACGACTGTCAAGGTGATTATGTGGATGCATGAATGAATAGGGTATTAAGGATTAATTAGGATTTTTGGTGATAATATTGAATGAGGTTTTTGTGTTTTGTCAAATAACATTTGACAGGGGGTTAAGTTTTAAGATTTGTAGACGCAAACGTTTGTTTTAAGAAAAAAATAGTTTTCTAAGTTAAGTTTTTTATCATTTTAGCCTAAGTTATTTTTAAGAATGACATTCATTACCTATCTTTAAACTAAGTAAGTAGATGTCCTGGTCCAGTAGAAATATTTGAAGTAGCTATTACTTGAACTCAAATACAGCCAATAGAAAAAAATTTCAACTAATTTAATGTTTAAATAGTAATCTTATAATTCAACACTTTATTTTGAAGACGTAAAGTTTAAAATGCAATGGGCAGTTCCAGATTTTCATAATAGCTTGATGTGCTCATTTATTGAACCTTCAACCATCTGATTAAGTTACCTCAAATAGGCAACGACGGCTTACGTACAGTCGGCAGCACATCAGACTATACAATACATGTTCGTTGCAAAATAGTCCTTGTCACAACTACATAAGGTTCGGCTAAGAACTCATGGTGCGATTTTCACCCGCGCACGCGGCGGTTGCGGGCCCGCAGCTTCTGTAGAATGTAGATACCTACTTATGTAAAAACTAATTCACAAACCCACGACGCGGTTTTCGCCCGCAGCGGGCGCGGTCATAATCGGGTCCCGCTCGGCGTTTTTCGCCCGCGCGAAAACCGCCCGATCGGCGGGCAACCATTTTGTACCATTGACTTAGTTAGAATAACCGCGCAAATAACCGCTCCCGTGAGTTTTGAAATAAAACCGCAATTCCACAACCGCCGCGGGCGCGGGTGAAAATCGCGCCGTGAGTTCTTAGCCTCGTCTCCACGTCAATGACAGTTTATGTACCATCAATCAATACTAATCCTTTCGTCAGTGACATTGGGGACTTTCTTATCTTTATTTACAACATATGGCTTTTCTATGGTTAGATAAGTTATAGTTTGGTAGACATGTTTACTGTATGCGTTTTTACTTTGTTTGTATTGGAGTTGTCATCATGTTTTGATTAGTACTAATACACTGATATATTTTATGGGAAGATTAAGCTTCTAGCAATTCAATTCTGTCAATTGTTCAGGTATCTTTTGATGCAAGAGATATTAAAACTCCCTCATGCATGATCTAGAGTTGGGTTCTTTACTTAAGCTTTAACCACATCAAAGGGAGGAGATTGCCATCGCGCCGGCGCAATCATACGCCAATGACTGGTTGCCTGACCTAACCTGTCATGGGTCGCGCGACCTGTCATGGGATTGGCCTATGATCGCGCCGGCGATAGCGATCTGCATGCATTGGTGTGGTTGAAGCTTTATGTAGGACTGAGTATCATCCCTATAAGGTAATACTGGGTAAGAAGTATGAAAATGACTATTCCATGCTTCAGAGAAAATTTTATGACAGACTCTTATGAAGGTAAATCATAGAGTCTGACACCATGATTGTTAAATTCATGTTTACATTTTTTTACAAAATGAATACGTAAAATATTTAAATAATAAGTTTGTGTAAAGAATAAAAATGCGACACTTACAGTAATTATGAGCCGATAATGCATTTTATTTGCTCTAGATTATAATATGAAGGTTTACTATAATTGGATCCTTGTTTTCCTGATTGTAATGCCCAAACTTGGACTGTACGTACAGTACCTATACAATTTTATTATAATAGAGCCTTAACTGGATCTTTTTAATCATAAATGTATTTATCAACCTTGGTTCATGATCACTTCTTCCACAATCACACATTGTGTATTTTTAATTTTTCACTTAAAATATCAATGCCTCAGCTTGGACTTGAACTCATGACCTTTCACCTGCTGAGCGACTTCTCTTACCACTGCGACATTGGTGAAATAACAAGGTAAGAATAATAATTGTGGTTATTTGGCACACAAAACATTTAGGATGAGTTGCATCACCTTATTTTAACTGTGACTATAACTATAACCGATGTTTTTTGTATGGAGTTAGACAGATTTTTGACGTTTGTCAAAGTTAAAGTAAGATGGTGCAACCCAGCCTAAGAATGATAAAAGTATGCAAAAACAAAGTGTGCCAAAAAGGCAGATTCAGCATTAGGGTTAGGTTTTTCCCGCGGCTTCGCCCGCGTGAATCAGTCTGTTGTAGATCGTTATAAATTATACTTAGTCTCAATAATACTGTAAATTTCATCGAAATGAGTTCAGTAGTTTTTGCGTGAAAGAGTCAACAAACATAGACATCCATCATCCTTACAAACTTTCGTATTTGTATATTATTATTACTCGTAGTAGGATTATCGATAGTCTTTCAATTCAAACAATATAAACTAAGCAGCCATGTTCAAACAAGTTACTCTTAATCTCAAACATAACGTTCTAATACAAAACGATCGCATTAATTCCAGATTCAGGTGGTCAATCTTTGCAATATGCTCGATTAAATCGATTGGCAATATTATCGATTAGGATCTAAGATCGATACTGGCTTTGGTTTGCGTGGGCGCTGGTCGCTAGTGCAAAGTAGATCAATGGTATCAATATCAATATGTTAACTTGGATCAATAAAAGATAGGTATTACGTATGCTAGAATACTATTATGTATTTTATTTAATTACTAAGATTTAGTTATGGTAAGAGTAAAAGAAGTTCGTCAGTAGACTAAAATAAAGTTCAAGTGGCCATGGGCCGGTCATATTTTTCAAGAATCGACTAAAGGTAATACATAATAGTCAACTATATACTTACAGGATGAAGTGATGATGATGATAAAATAACAGAAAATGTAACTCAAAGGTGACTGACTCACTGACTGACATAGTGATCTATCAACGCACAGCCCAAACCACTGGACGAATCGGGCAAAAATTTGGCATGCAGGTAGATGTTACGTAGGCATCCGCTAAGAAAGGATTTTACGTAACTCTACCCCTAAGGGAGTAAAACGGGATCCACGAGTACGAAGTCGCGGGCGGCCGCTAGTTTTAAAATAAAAACGGTCATTATTCCACATGTTAATAAGATTTTTTTACTATGGTAACACAGGACTTGTGAAATGCAGAACCTTAATCATTTGTCTAGGAAAGTAGACAATTACGAGTAAACATTATCTTAATTTATAAGCGAAATGCTGTTAATTAAGTTCTTTTATAGGTCCATTATTATCTCTATCTCCGATTGACTTAGTGCCGGTTCTTCACGATTTCCGATATTTATTACAATTGTAGATTATTTTGAGTTATGGCAAGACCAAAGTCACCTGACCTTTCGCCGTGTTGAAGATACTGAGGCGGGATTTACACTGTACGATTGCTGCTAACTATGCTTATAAATAGGACACATAAAATTAAATTATAACATACACTTGGTTTTGCCCGCGGCTTCAACCGCGTGAACTCTAAATTATAGCCTATATGTTATTCTGGGTTACAAAAAATAATACTGTAAAGTTTCATTAAAATCCGATCAGTAGCATTTGCGTGAAAGATTAACAAACATCCAGACAGCCATACAAAGTTTCGCGTTTATAATATTAGTAGGATAGTAGGATAACTACCTACAAACGGAAATTTAAGTTATTGTAAAATCCCAGTTTCCTGTCAACTTATAGGTTTTTGGATACTTAGCAACATTAAACACCAATAAATCCTACGAAATTATCGGAAATAAGTAGGCGTAATCGAAGGTTTCGACTTTACTGTGCAACGGGACAGAACGAGCCTTGAAAACACCTTCAAAACCTAAGGTCTATACAGACATACTACTTAGTATTAGGTATTATATTATTTGTGGTATTAGTGATTAGTGTCGCGACAGCACAGATGCATTGCGTTTTGTCAACTTTTGATCGTATAAAAGTCGTGCGTTTAAGCAACTGCGATAATTGCAAACTAATTAAGCTTTTACGGCTGAAGTGGCATGTTTCATTTTATAAGTCGTGCATTGGAATTATATTTTTTATCCAGGACTAGACAGGCCGCAATCGCAGCTGGTGTTGTGATGTGAACTGCCGAATACTGCAATGAATACCACACACGATCGATTTAATGAAAACTTTGGTTACTCTAGGTAGTCGATTGAAGCTTTTGACAGCGGAAACGAGCTTTACAAAGTTAAGTCTTTAAAATATAAGTTGCTTAACGGTTGTCGGAATTAAGCTTCCAAAAAGCTCAGTCTTTATGTTAAAATTTGCATCACTCGTATCAAGTTTCCAAAAGCTTACTCTAAGTACTAAAAGCTGCATGTCTGCCACAGCCCTAAGCTTTACAGCCCGCTAGGCTTTCAAACGCAGTGAGCTTAATTGCCAACACATTACCTACCTAATGGAGGTACATCGAGAAACAGTAATATAGATAAAGGCGATCGTAAATATGTCCGTGTGTACCTCAGTTTATCAGTATGGGAAAGTGCGTGAAATTTCAATGGATATTTATTTGTTTATAGTGAAAACGGTTAGCATGAGTAATTGAGTTGTCACATAAATAGACACTGGATTGTAAGTATAACGGATTGGGAATATTAGTGAGACACTGGATTGTAAACTGGGGGCGGAAAGGTTAAAACAGTAAACTTACAAGATATGGTTTAGCAGTTAAAGATGACAATGATTAATGCATCGTATTGGTTTATGAATTGACTGGCTTTTTAAAATGAAGCAGAAAACAGTAGTAAGTAGGTACATAAATCTAATAAGCATCTAGTATAGTATGTACTAGATGCCATAGCGTTTAGTTTTATGTACCAACTAGCGGCCGCCCGCGACTTCGTACGCGTGGATCCCGTTTTACCCCCTTAGGGGGTGGAGTTTCGTAAAATCCTTTCTTAGCGGATGCCTACGTCATAACGTCATCTACCTGCATGTCAAATTTCAGCTTGATCCGTCCAGTGGTTTGGGCTGTGCGTTGATAGATCACTATGTCAGTCAGTCAGTCAGTCAGTCACCTTTGAGTTATATAAATTTTGACTTACTACTGATAGTATTATTCCTCTGGTGCCAAAGAACAGTAACTTTCCTTTAAAACTAGTCTATAAGTCACTAATCTACTTCCACCAAACAACACCTCATTGACGTTATCTATTTGCAAGTTTAATAGGGTTGTATCCCATAAAACCTGTAGCTAACCTCCTAATTAGTCCGCAAGATGATCAGATGTATTAGGCCAGGTTTCCACCAAGAGCGGAGCGAAGACGAGAGATGTACGGCGAAGCTGGCAGCCTATTTCCATCAAAGCGGAGCGGAGAAGAGCGGAGAGGAGACGAGACGAGCTGAGCGTAGTTGTCAGTCTAATTGCTGTCTATGAAACACTGCACCGCTCTGCACAGCTCCATGTCGCCACTGCTGTCATAATCTATAGTAAAATTAGTCCGCCCGACACTTTCCTCTTCTCCGCGCGATCCATTTCCACCGTAGCGGAGTAGAGTGGAGATGTAGAAATAATCTGACTTATCATTATCATCATCATCATTTCAGCCATAGGACCTTCACTACTGAACAGTGAACAGGCCTCCCAAAATGATTTCCATGTTGACCGATTGGTAGCGGCCTGCGTCTTGCGCCTTCCTACTACCTTTCTGATGTCGTCGGTCTACCTTGTGGGTGGATGTCCCACGCTGCGTTTTCTAGAAATCTGATTGGTTATTCAAAACGCTCCTCTCCGCTTCGCCTAGGTGGAAAGCAAGCCTTAGAAACTCCAGATTTCTACCGCTAGGCGGATGAGCGCGGCTCACATATCCTTTTTAGTTTAGACTAGAACGGTAACCTGATGCAAACTCGATCGGGCTAATTGCAGTTTATACAGATAAAAAGGCAATTTGTTTTTGTTACTAAGGAATTAAGGTGAACTTAGATCTGATTGCGGCTTACAACGTATCATCCAGAGCGATGAGAGTTAGATCTGTTAAATCCAGACTCCCAAATAGTCAAGCATTAGGACTGGAAATTTCTACTCCGACAAACGTTACTTCGACATTACGTTACTTCGACAAAGGATATACGATTTTGTCTGAGTACTGTAGTGTCGAAGTAAAGTCATGTCGATATTCAGTACTGACGGAGTAACGTATTGTCGAAGTAACGTTTGTCGGAGTTTATTTAGGTAGCCAAGCATTAGGTATAGGTTAGGCTGACAAACCTCAAAATGTCTAAAAGAAAAATAGCTTTATTTAGACCAATCTTCTACGCTCTCGAAAAGTTATAAATTATCTCGCAAAAAAGCTTGACCCAACACGAGCCAGGCAAACTATTATACCAAAGACTTATCTTGCAACAAATTATCTTCAATAAACCCAGACAATCTTATCCGCAACAAATTCTTAACCACCACGAATAAAATCAAAACCGTTATTAAGTCCTTGCCATATTTTACTGGTTTAATGTTTAATAAACTTATATCTTAAGCTACGATTAGCTACGGGCAGTCGGGCAGGCTATCTAAGGCAGCCAATAAAATGTAGGAAATATCAATAATAGCCTGACTTGGAAGACCATGTTTGTGAAATACGTTCACCATATCGAAAATTTAAGGGGGAGACATGACTGTAATGGTACAAAACTGGACTTTAGTTTCTCATGACTTATGAAGACTTATTTATATCATCTTACCGTGGTTAGTTGACATTTAGGCATTCATATCTTATCAGGTCAAAAAAGATCCTTCTGTCTTTCAAGCCTCTTTTTCTCAAGAACGCGGTATCAAGTTGTCATTAAAATCAAGTCTTACTCAGGTTTTTGAGTTAGGAACCAGACTATGTAAGGTGGTATTTTAACGCACTTTTGATATAATCAAAACCTATTAGTGTGTTTGACGTTGACCTAGAATCATGAAATTAGGACATTTTTAAGCTAGATTGAATTTCAGCTATGTTTTTAACCGACTTAAAAAAAAGGAAGAGGTTCTCAATTCGAGTGTATGTTTTTTTGTATGTATGTTACTGCAGAACTCCGTCAATTATAATTCATAACAAAAAGTTTGTTTTATTTTTCTTCCAATAGTAACTCTTAATTTAGTGCTTCCCCTTAACGGTTCTACCGATTAAGTAACATGCACCTAATACAGTGTTGCTCGTCTACAAATGTTGCTAAGCCCATGTTAGTAGTGGGAACCTGTGATTTACATAGCGTAGGAACACTGTGGCTTGCGGAATTTCATTCACTAGTGAAGCAAATTAATTCTTGGATTTAGAACTTTAATGCATTAGGATTAGGGTTTACGACTTTCTTACTTCAATATAAATGAGGATTTATAAGGTTTATAAAAACAGTAGGCATAAAAAACTGCATCAGACCTCCAGCTAAAGCTAAAGACAATGTCAGAGTTATGTTTTGATTTTAATAGAATGCCTTGAAGTCGTAATATAATTATATGTAGTGTATGTGTTTATTGTTAGAGTAAAAATATATTTTTTAACCCAAATTGCATCTCATTTAACATCAGGTGCGATTGAGGTCATTTACCTGCTTTGTTCTGCAAAAAAATCGACACTCAAAAAATACTTTTACTTAACGAGAGTTTTACAAAAGTACCTTGCCTCCATAATTCCATGCGAGCTTTTCAAACGTCAATCAAGAGACACAAAATTAACCTCCTCCGGTATATTCAAAGGAGTTTGAACCAAAACTGTCAGATACACAGTTATTATTTATTCCCAGCATCACGGAACACAGTCACGAAAGTGAAAGAGTCATTTCGCTGACTTACAGCGACTGTCTCGCTGTGAGCGGCTGTCAAGTTGACTTAGGTGGGCTCTACACGAATGCGTTGTACACTTCAGGCCATTTAGTGGTCTGAAAGCAATATTGGCTGCTCTAACAAGTTGGAAGATGCCGTATAGGGAAAAATAAGTTATTCCTTGAAGTTCAACACACATTCATCTTGTATATGTGGATATATTGTATCGGTATTCCATTATTATTTTTGTTGCATAAGAAAAATGTTGAACGGGTTATTTCTTTAATTTAGTCATCATCATCATCATCATCATCATCATTTCAGCTATAGGCCGTTCTGTACTAAACATAGACCTCCCCCAATGATTTCCATATTGGCCGCTTGGTAGCAGCTTGTATTCAGCTCCTTCTTGTTAACTTTATGAGGTTAACAATTAGTGGTGATAGAATAGAAGAAAGTAGAGCAAAGTTGTTGATTTTTATAATAATACATATAAGCTTGTCATAGGTGCTGGAGCCGAAACATATTAATAAGGTAAATTATTGCGAACCAATGTAGAAGTCCGTACATTATTGCCCCACGATCCGATCCTAAACATAGCCGATACTGAACGTGCACTCGGAAACGATATGATCGAAGAAACAATAGAAACGGAAAATACTATACGAGTATGCCTTTCTTAATAATTCAGAAAATCTCTTACCACTTGCCGGTACTTTCACTGAAGTACCGATAAACAATATCGAACAAGCGCCGACGTGGTTGCGAATAATTCTCAACTCGATTGCATCTGATCGGCGGTTGTCAATGGGAAAATGGCTGGTGTGTATATCGAGTTTATATCGATATAGTTGAACGATTCTCAAACGTCAAGTGACAAAAATTGGAACTATTATAAGTGTGTTGATAGGAGCGCCCTCCTGTAAATTTCATGTGGGACACTTCAGTGGTCCAAATATACCAGCAATTTCAGCTTTTTGATGAGCATCTTCATTTTGATGAAATAAGTCGTCTTTTTCTTTTACTGTCATTACTGTAGCAACGATCTTCACGACCAGCTCTCTTGTACACTGTGAAATCCTTTTGATATCGAAATCTTTAAGAATTAATTTTATTTTTACATCATTATAACCTTTTCTTACTGATAGAGATAGTTTTGAGTCTCTTCCATTCTGCGAGTCATAAGATATTTGTCTTAAACCTTTACCTGGTTTGGTAGTGGCAGATTTGTTGCCACCATATATTGAACCTTATTGAAAATACATAAGGTACAAAACTAATGAAAGATATTTTTCTCTATACCAGTTAAAGTCACGGGGTTCCCACATCAACACATCAGGGATAGAAATTGCCACTATACGTCATTGCGTGTCCACTTCTAAAATAACAGGACAACGCAACGAATCATAACTTCCCCGGCAATCGAATCATCAAACCCGTACAACCCCGCACTTTCACTGAACAATACCGATAAACTATCAAACATGATTCCGCATAAATCGGCTCGAATACGACATTGTATCAGATAGTCGGTTGTCAATGCGAAAATGGCGGAGCAAACAATATCGGGGACTTTAAATGTCATCGGACGCATCTGGGCCCGGGCGTGGTCGCTCCGAGCTGGTGAAATCGAAAAAGCACAACCATTTTGTTTTACAATGTATAATTCAGATATCTTCGGATGGATTAGTCACGTTTACAGATCGACGCTTCTGTTGATCGCCTGTGATAGATGAGTCTAATAGATATTGTGATAGGTAGTAGGTAAGCTTACGAATTGAAAATGTCATCAACATTAAGGAGTAGAATGAAAGCGTCTATTTCTATGATTTTTTTTACTAGGAGCTTTTGGGGCCAATTATCATCTGGAACTAACGTAAGCCTTTTTATTTTTCAAAAATTTATTAGGTCATTGCAGGCTTCAAGAGATGGATAATTCAATCGAGGCACGTCAGATACATACGGTGCCGCCTCTTCAAGTCTGACAGTCACTGAGTTGCATAGCTTCAATTGTTTTACTTTAAATACTTACTGCTAGATGAACAATAATAAGTTGATAAATACTACACAATGTAAGATCACTGGATTGAATGGAAGTCATCGTATCATTTTGGATCATTGCATCAAAACATCAGATTGGCATGGAGGCATCAAAGTTGCGGTAGTACAAACCAATCATTTAAATTCTAAGCCTACAAGTGAAGGCGATACACCATAATGTTAAGCGTCGAACCACTTGAGTGCTAGATGGAGGAATGTAAATTGTAGCATGTAAGTGGGGTACGCAAATATGGTAGCCGTTTATCTTAGTAATTTAGTAGCGCTACTTCTTTTGCTTGTTTAGTTGGCATTCGTTGGGAATTTAGAATTGCTTGGCTTCTCGGTTGTCTGTAAGTAGAACAAAGGCTACTAATACTATGTCATTTCAATTAAATTAAGGTACTTAGTACACGGATTGGTTTTAATTAGTGAAAACTGTCGTTCGGTCATCTATATCAAATTCGTCCACTGCTGGACAATGACTACCCTCAAGGATTTCCACAACGACTGCTCCTGTGCTGCTTGCATCTATGTGCTTTCTGTGACCTTCACCAGATCGTCGGTCCACTTAGTAGAAGGTCTAACTACACTACGCATAATTATTTAGAAACTTATTATTATAACTGTTAATATAACTTATACAGTTTTGATCAGCATGTCAAGTCACACTAAAGATTTCATATTAAAATATGTAATGATATGTGTACCAAATGTTAATTTGTTTCTGGAAGTGTTAGATGGTAGAGATAGCCGTCTCACTTTGATGGACCACTAATCAAATAATCCAAACGTAAAATATTAATTGGAGGTTGCACAAAAAACGTGTCAAACCGCAACTCAAAGAGGAACACGAGCCTATAGGTGTAAATGAAATAAAAAACTGGTCAAGTGCGAGTTAGATTGGCGCATGAAGGATTTCGTACAAACAAGATTGAACATGGTGTTCATTTGTAGGTACTTGATTATCTATTAAATTATAATACTTTCGTTAACCTAACATAAAATAATATCCGTCAGCAAACTAGTTAATTCTTGTACGCATTATTTGTATTTATTATACTTAATGTAGTACAATAGAAATAAACATTCTGTAAAGATTAAAAATCATTTACATATTATTACGGTTCATGAAATGTAGATTAGTAAACGCACAATTTATTTGTATAAACAAGGTACAAATGACGAACATCTCTCTTTCTCTACTCTCCTAGTCAAAACCTTAGTAGGCAGTACTTAAAAGTTAAAGAGATTAATAAAAGGAGTAAGTATCAATTTAAAAGGACGAAAATATTACGGTCCCATTGGACATTCGGGTACGGAACCCTAAAGCTACTGGCACCGGTCATGCTGAACGCACGAGCGGACCAGCTTCTCACTTTCGCTTATCATAAAGGTGACACGATATCGAACATCTCACGCATTCGGGCTCCAGGCGAATTACGCTTGCCGATATACCGTACGAAATGTAATGCACCAAGGTGTATTTATTTTTATAATTCTTCGAAATCTTTGTGGCCAGGTTTTTTTAAACAGAACTGTGGAAATGGGCTGATCCGCATTAAACTGCATTTTCATACATTCGAGGGGTCGTGCATCTATAGGAATTTAAGTGACTCGATTTTGATGCCTTGATCGAAAAGAATCAGATCCTTCATTAGAAAAGAAGTCTGAAAATTTAACCGTTAATGTATTTGTAGTTCAAGAGCTTAAAACACCCTAGACTCTTTAGAGATGTAAGATACTAACTTTGAATTCATACATCTAAATCTTCATCTTTTATCACTCTTTAAGATGAAAACCACATTAAAATCTATTACGTAGTTTAAAAGATATAAGCGTATAGATGGAGCAACAAAGTATGAAACGACTTTATAGAGATATCTATAATAAGTTCACTACAAGCTATAAAGTTCAGACACATCATCGACACGTTAGACCATTATTTTATGCTATCGTCAATTCGATTTCATTATAGACAATTGAAATTGATCAAGACATGTACAATTTGAAACATTTAATACACAATGGCGAACTGTTAATAAGCCAAACGCTTTCAATTTTGTTCTTTAATTGATTTGTGCCAAGATACGCGTACAACTTAGAAAGAAAGTTATGCCAAATGATTTATTGTCGAAGGGTCAATAAACTTTCTAGCACAGTCTTTCTAGCGAATAATTTGATTTGCTATAGCGATGACGCGGGAAAGAACTAACGGGGCCCAAATTTATTTGTAGCTGGAGGCAGCAGACATTATCACCCTGGTAACAATTCAAGCGAGTAATGAGCGGTTCAGTTCAGATATAGTTTTGAGATTTGGTCTGCCATAAATTTTGCGTAATCAGCACCCGTTTTGTTGTTTATGGAGCTAGGATTGTAGTCTTCATTTGTTATTCATGGGTAGTTAAGTATTTAGTCGTGCTTTAGGTGTTTGATGATCATTTAGTATCTTTTTGAATTGTGAGATCAGATTCCTTCATTGGTACAAAGTATTGTCTTTCGTGATCATTATTTGAATTTTAAGATACAAAACTGCCTGTGTGGTCTAGTTTTAAGACCCAGAGGTCCCCGTTTCGATTCCCAGTGGAGACAGAATTTTCTGTTCAGTTAGGGATTCTTCTACTCATTCCGCTTGATTAGCTACAACCATCTTGCCTAAGTCTGTCGCCATAACAACAATGTTAACAGCATTGTTGTGTTCCGGCAGTCGAAGGTTCGATAGCCGTTCCTCTGTGATTGAAGATTCAGAGTGAAGCTCGCTTCCATCTACGGCCTGATCTTCACTTTCCGTCAGGTGAGATACAGGCCAAGAGCTTCCTCGTTGTAGATAAAAAAGAAAAGAAGTCCTAACCTCACCTAACATTGGAAAGGTCATAGATTTTCACTGACGATAGCACCAGTTGATCAAAAGCGTGAAGAGTCATTACTGGCCAGTAATAAATAACCCCCCACTGCCGGCTGCGTCATTTAGTCACGAATCGCGTTAAACTTCTGTCCAAATAGATTTATAGTGTCGCCTTTGCCTGTTTTCACCTCGTAACCCCGAGTTTAGACTTACGGCTTTCCACAATGCCTCTTCATTTACAGGTTAAGGGTCCGTTAGTCCATTCATTGAATGAAATTAGTGTTAAATTACTACTGTTTCTGAAAATATGTTGGTCACTTTAAAATCTCTAAGGGCTGATTTTACCATCGTCGGAAAACTTGTAACTGAAGAATAAGTTTCGCACATTAAAAGTTTCAGTATGGGAAATATGTCAAAATGACAAGTTTATTCTTCAGTTAAAAGTTATCCGACGATGATAAAATCAGCCCTAAGTTAGTGATTCTAAAATATGTAAAGAATGGAATAATTTTCTTCAAGAATTTTGCTTTTCCATTAGTATACGTTTTAAATTGGTTGCCGACGACGGTTCGTTTATTAAATTATTGTTTTATTACAATTTATTTCATTCACAAAAATATTGGTTTTCGGTAACTCTACCATAACTTACATAACTAATATTATTTATTTTGATTCTGTAGTTAACGGCCAATGCCTGTTGATATAGACTAGTTAAAAAATACTTAATCACTTCTTTCATTCATGCAATTCATTACATAATTTAATCTGATCTTAGACACCCAGCTACATAACCTCATTTAGTAACTAGCAACTTAATATCATACGAGAAATTCGATCTGTAATTTGAACACCCTGTATCTAAGTTTAGAACGTGAATAGTGTAATGAAATTTTAATTTTGCGAGACGCACTCATCGATGATAGTTTTGATTAATGAATTTGCACAAAGAAGTAAAGGTGCGATCACATTAGTTGGTCTATTGTAGAAATCTTACTAATATTATAAATGCGAAAGTTTGGATGTCTGGATGTTTGTTACTCTTTCACGCAAAAACTACTGAACGGATTTTGATGAAACTTTACAGTATTATTGTTTATAACCCAGAATAATATATAGGCTACAATTTATGACTGATCTGTGACAGACTAAATTTCACGCGGGTGAAGCCGCAGGCAAAAGCTAGTAATTTTTTTTTTATAAAAAATACTTTGTTGCAATAATTTTCCTCAAATTGTGAATTGGGCACATTTTGTTCATCATGGCAATGGGCAGGGCACATAGTACGCAGAACTGACGGCCGATGGGGCAGAAAGGTTCTGGAATGGAGGCCGCGTACCGGAAAACGCAGCGTGGGACGTCCACCTACAAGGTGGACCGACGACATCGTAAAGGTAGCAGGGAAGCGCTGGACGCAGGCCGCTACCAATCGATCAACATGGAAAGCATTGGGGGAGGCCTATGTTCAGCAGTGGACGTCCTGTGGCTGAAATGATGAAAATGATGATGTTCATCATGACACCATTTTGCAAAATGAATGGCCCCTTTTGTAAGAAGGTACTTAATAATGTGATAAGTTTTACGCACCAAATTATTATAAGATTTTGACATAATTTGCTAAGTTTAATCTTCAAAAATCTTTTTTATTTTTACTGTACATGACAGCTCCTTTTTAATGGGGATGTTGCCTGGGTCAAAAAGCAAGAGTTTTAATTAGTCCGTCAGTTAACTTATCAAAAAATACTCTACACGTATTTTTCACTTTTTCAAACTAATGAAAATTTAAAGAGATAAAGCGCCCCAAAGTTCATAAGAAGAGGCCCGTGACGTCAACGCTTGCTTAAAAATGCCGCACGTTGTGACGTCGTGCGCAACTACAACGCACCATAACTATGTAATTATTTGTTAGATTGACAAATAAAAATATACGTATCCAATATTTTTTGATATTAAACATTACGGACTAAAAAAATTTATTTAGGCAACTAGCCTATTAAGCAACTGAAAGTTCAGCACTCAATGTAAAATTTTATTAGCAACATAAATAATATTGGCCAATTCTTGTTGCATAATAAATAAATATCTTAAACACATATTTATTTAGTAACAGCTTGACGTTTCAGCTGCGTTGCTACAGCGTTGTCACAAAAACACTATGTTTCAAAAATGGAACGCAAAAGTTTCAATACTTATTAAAAAACTCTTTCGTGTGCCTTCAGCCTAAGTGAAATGAGTTAAATAAAAATAATTATCTGAACTTCAATTGATTAAACGCCGGCGCAGACAGGTGTCGGAATGGTCGATTTTTAATTTTAGAAATGTTTTAATTTCAAATCGTTTGATGGAGATAGACATAATCGATCAGTTTTATCATGATGAAAGATTTGAGTCTGTTATAGTGAATATTTTGTTTGTTTAACTTTCTACGATTCACTTACATAGTGAAGAAATAGTGTTTTATTTGGAAAACCAGTCTAAAAGGTTTAGCATTATTTTGATTTAGCTTTTTTTCGTATTTTTTCAGCTTTTAAAGTCCCTTGGAGATAGAGTCGACAGCGCAAAAGACTTTATATTTTAATGCAGAATATTACATAATATAAATACATAGATGATTTCTTATGTTTGTCTTAATGTACTCACATCCTAATTAGTTAAACAAAACCAAAGTTTTGGACAGTTAATTTTAATTACACATAGAGCCAACATAATCGCGGTTGTGAGAGTAGAAATAGAGTGAAATTAAGGCTGGGTTGCACCATCTTACTTTAACTTTGACAAACGTCAAAAATCTGTCAACTTCATACAAAAGACACCGGTTATCGTCATAGTTACGGTCAAAGTTAGGTGGTGCAACTCAGCCTAAGTTATCTAAAAGATTAGAAAAATGCTAACTTTTTTGTTTTACTTTCATCTTTATTTCCTTGTCACACACTGAATAAACTAAATGAAGAGGCGGTGGACGTGTTAATTACCAAATGTTAGATAACTAAACACTTTCCGAGATTATTTCGACTCACTAACACAAAAACAAATAGTAGGCCTTACATGTTCAAGTTCAACAAACAGTTGTTTTAACCGACTTTCGAAAAGTTGGGTAATGTTTGTTTTATGATAGCGAATAGACATACTGTCTCGGTAAATCCTATGTGACAGATAAAAGACGTTCCAAATTTGACATTTGAAAGTACTATTTAGGTAAAGTTAATGATTGCTGCTAAAAGTAGATTCGTTTGTTTTTTACTCGACTGCGCCAGAAGGAGGGTTATGTTTTTAATTAAATAAGTGAAGGTATTTTTAGACTACTAGCACCTTTTAAGTATCTTGAGGTGGATAGGCATAATGTTGAGGCCGTTCAAAGACTAAAGTGATGATGATGATGATGATGTCTTATCTTGATATGGCGTGGTTAAATGAGTACGGAAAATCATTATTGAGGGACAGTCAGGAGATTATCATAAAGGTAATAGGAATAAGGCGCTGATGCAGGCGGCTATCAACTGGTCAACATGGGGATCATTGGGGGAGGCCCATGTTTAGCCGTGGACGTCCTGTGGCTGAAATGATGATGATGATGATGAGGCAGGAGATATTACTTTGTAAGGTTTCTTACGCTCGCTTATGTCCTTTGTACGTAGTCGTTTTTCTCAATCATAATTATATACAAAATGCAAGAAGGTACGGACGAAAGCACATCAAGCTTGATACTATCTTATTCTGTTGTAATAGGTCTTATTTTGCAATAAAAACGTATAGATGTGCTGTCGCCTATACACAGAATAACTAACATTTTAAGAAATAGCCTGCCAGCTAAAAGTATCACCTACAACTTCGGTACACGTGGTTGAATCCTTTATTCTGTCCTTACCTGAAACAAAGAATGCTGCCTTTAGTAAAGTATACAGTGTCAACGATTGCGTTTTAAAACCCCGACCAGTAAAGCAAGTTTGTGCTTTATTCAAAGTAGCAAGGTTCCTTACACTGAAATCTGTGAAATAAATTACAGCGCCTTTTAATTTATTTCTACCAGTCTAAATTACAGTGAATCTCTACCAATTTAACCTTCGTATACCCGCGCCAAAAAGCATTACACATATACCCGCGCACGGTCTCTCAGACCGAAAGTTAAGCTCGTGTTTTATAGTATTATTGTGTATTGTATTGTACTATAATTTACTTTAAATTATACGTTAAGGTTATAATTGCATAAAAAAATTAAAACAAAATTTTATATTTATAGATATTTTGTTTTAATCAGCCTTTAAATCAGACTTAAAATTTAAACAAAATTTTACATCAGGCTAAATTTAATATCAAAAATAAACTTTTTTTCTTTTGAAGCCTAAAAAATTACTATAAAATATAATAAATGGAAGTATCCTTAGTAATATAAAAGAACAAAATAGTATTTATCACTAGTGGTTTCAGTGGAATAATAACCGGAACATACCATAACTGCATGCTCGTATAATGACAAAAATACTTTTTGCATCTGAAAAATCACCCTTCTGCTCAGAATCGGTGTTGTTCTCCTGCACTTCTAAATCATCCTCCACCT
The DNA here is from genome assembly GCF_004193835.3 of Ostrinia furnacalis. Taxonomy (NCBI): domain Eukaryota; kingdom Metazoa; phylum Arthropoda; class Insecta; order Lepidoptera; family Crambidae; genus Ostrinia; species Ostrinia furnacalis. The sequence continues at coordinate 104,994 of NW_021134058.1, read as the reverse complement.
CATCACTGTCACTCTGGTCATCATAGTTGGAGTCCGAATCTTCACATTCTAACAGCGCCCTTATCCTTTCTTCGTTCATTATGACGACAAAAATGGCTAAAACAAATTAATAATAATAAAATACAGTAATACTTAATTGATATGAAACGCCACTAAAATATGACGATACATTTTATTGAGTAATATTGTAAAATAAAACAATAGTAACATACCTGAAGTAGAAACACGTATACCCGCGTCGGTCTCACAGACCGAATAACAGCAAAAAGTGACACACGTACACTTGGCAGCAGCGATCGCCCAACACTAAACAATGGCAGGCCACAAATCATGAAGCTACTAAAAACCGCATAGTCATAGAGTTAATACTTTTTGAAAAAACTCCGAATTATTAGTTCGTCGGTCTGAGAGACCAACGCGCGGGTATAGGAAGGTTAAGCCTTATCTTTAATTTTTCTAGCGACCAAATTACTAGTTCTGACTGTTACAAACGCTGAGAATACGACCTTTGATGTTCAAGGTTCAATATTTTGTATATCAAAATTCGTCAAAATTGGAATAGCACTTTATGTAGGTACCTAGAATAACAGGCAGATTAGTCAACATTATCAACTTATGAAAGTTTAGATGTTTAAAATTTTATCAATGTTAGGTTTTACGCAAATAGAGTCTGATTCCGATTCCATATGAATCACAGATTCTAACGGCAGTTCCAATTAATAATAGGTCACGGAATGTTCCATTTAATATCTGATCCCCAAAACAAAAGAATCTCGCATAGTCATGCCACGAATGCAAGGACTGTAATCCGATACGTCTACAAATATCAACCTTAACACTAGAGTACACGCGCGGACTACTATAGTAGACCAGGGTAACATTTTACGCTATAACTTTTTGAAAACTTGCGCCAGAGAGCTGGCATTCCAGGAAAGCCTCGTTTACTAAATTTGTCAGTAAGCCAGTAAAGCTTGGGTCGCTAGAGTATGCGCACTTTTCTAAAATTGGCCGTCAAAACTGCGGGTCTACTCAAAAGCCCGAAATCACTCGACAAAAAAATTATGAAAGACTTGTAAAAAATGGATTTACACTGTGTACCAGGCAGTAGAAAGTCATGAATACTACGACAGATAAAAAACTAATCATATTTTTTCAGTCAATTTTTTTTTGTTAACATTGGTCTCAGAGTGCAATATTGGTCCAAAAAAATTACAACTTTTAAATCTGATTATAATGTTTGATCCCAAATAGTTATATAAAGAAACTTTGATTATAAAATAACTATAATAAACACTTTTATCATTTACATAGTAATTCTATTCATAAATTGCTTATAAACTGATTTACAGTGATTTTAAATTGGCTTACCAGAGTAGGCCGCGCGTGTATTCGTGTAAAAAAAGGGGCGCGTGTACTGCAGTGTTAAGGGCATGGGAATAAGAAAACAACAATATTATAATAAGTTGATCAAGATTGCGATCACGAATAACTAAAAATAAACACAAAGAACAAAGAACTTTGACTCGTAGAGAGCGAATGGCAAACGGCAATGCTTCCCGTTTTGCATACGTATCGGTTAGGGTCAAGGAGAATTCATAGAATGATTTCAATATAGGGTTGTTGAGAATTGCAAGTTTTTTAAATCAGTATTTAAAATTAATGAAATATTACTTTTAACAGTTGTCATTATTATCATGTTATTATGGTCTCTACTGCAGAAGCACTAATCTATCTAATAAACGAACTTAGCCTTTAGGAAATGCAATCTTAAAATTTTACGTCAGGCAAAAAATTGACTCGACCGTCAAGGAAAAACACTATCAAAGTTTTTATCAGATATTTATTTGAAAATTAATTAGAAGGAGATAAAGTTCATAAAAGAAAAGAATGTTGTCATGATAAACAACTAAACTATAAAAAATGTCTATTAGATCACACATAAAGAGGCTTGATATAATAGGAGTACCTACGAACAAACTAGTAAGTATTTGACCTCCTTCGTTGTTTACACACCGATAACGAAGTCTTTGTTTTAACGATTGCTAAAATAGGCTCGCTTTGTTCCGCATATTATCTTGAGGCGATCATTTATAATATTTACACTTTTTTAACACTTCAAAATAGTTCAGGTTTTGACGCAAAAGTGTAACTAAACCAGATTTCTTGTAACCAAATTATTACATAATTTGAAATGAATCATAAATGTCTTTACTCACAACGAATTGGGAAAAGTAGTGAAGTGCAATAGATTCTTAATTTAAAAATGATTTCAAATCTGAATTATACTAACCACCCTGTATATAAACAGTCATTGTTCTTTATCAATGCTTAATTCCAGGGATTAGTCTCATGAACGCCGATATCTATGACACAAGCCTATTACTATGTACAGATATGAAAATATACAAAACTAAGTATTTTCTGGTAATCATTTTGATAAGGATAAGATTAGAAACGGCGCCGTTTTGTAATGATAAATATAACAATAAAGGATTGATTCAAAGTGTCGAGGGCTAAATGTTATTAAAAACGAGCGTTTCACAGGCTTTAATTTTGGCTCTACGAATCTTGACAAGTTACACTAACTAATATTTAAGTTTTAAATGTGTTTGTAAGTGCCGTATCGAGACTTTAACGATCTCCCCTACTGAAAAAATGTTCATGGTCATAGCTAATTTTCAAGAAAACTGATTCATAAAAGATACTAAAAAATATCTTTTTAAAATATCTAATTATGGATTTCCGCAAAGTAACGCCTGATACTATTGATTATATTAATAGTATCAGGCGTATATTGATTCATTAAATTCATTTGGAGCAGAATTTTTATCAGATTCATAACCAAAATAGCATGGATTGGAAAATTAATGTAAGATTCTTATAAAGTTAATTAAGTAGGATTAAGTTATACCTCAATTTACTACATTCATATTGTACAAGGACAATATGAATTCCAGTAAGTATTTGTACCATAACAGCAGTATGATTTATGTTTCTTTTTACGCCAGTTTAGCGAATGCAATTTTAAGGTTTGGCCATACAGATACAGACGCGACATAACGCCGGCGCCCCACTTACTTCCCTCACTATTTATGGTGTGGAATGTCTTAACAAAACATACTGTGTAAAAACATCACCTTCATACAACGAAAAAGAAATATCAACCGTAACATTACAAAGCTAAAGTACACTTCTTACTTTTAGCTTCAACAGCTGTTCAACAAAGTCTCAAAAGAAGTTCAATATACAATTTTGAACTCTATGAAGTAGTTAATAAAGAAGTGGATGTGTTTAAACTCGTTAATTAATTAGACGTTACTGAAGATAATGCGCTGCTGAGATATGATCAGCCTATTTTTTAACTATGTAAGTGCTAGTTACGTGAGATATGGTCACAATCAAGAAATACAAGTTTATTTTGAAATACATAATTGAGATTAATGATAGATACTGCTTCATATATTTTGCTGAAAAGCATATTCTGAAACAAATGGTACTGACAACTGATCTGGTAAAAGAGAATGACTTGACTGGATTTTATGGAAGATGACGGTGATTTGAAAGAAATAATTTTAGCGAAAACTCTTAGAACAAACTAGAGTGCAGTAAATAATATTACGGTTATATTCACTGACTGTAATGTTACGTTTGAACATAGCAAAGTATATGACAAGATCTGATCTCAACTCGCGCATGCGTGTCACCTTGCACGACCACTTAATAAATTGCATGAAGTCGCAAATAACAGCCATCACAGGTCTTGGACTGATATTGTTTGTAGACTGAGACTTCTTGATCTTTTAGGTTTGCTAAGTTATGGAAATCACACGAAAATAGACAAAATAGATATTTTATGTCGCGTTGAATGATAATGAAATTAAAATTGATACTTAAGAATCAAAATTAAATATATACCACAATAATTAGATCACAAAAACTAAAATTAGCATATTTAATCCAAAAACTTGTAAATGGAATGACGCGATCTGAACGTGTCACCTAAAATCTGGCATGTTCTTAGAGGACAAAATTAAATTAAGATTTGAATTCATTAATTTCGAAATCCAGTCTAAAAGTCCTGGCGCCAGACGTTTATGCAATGCCAAACACGATAAAAACGATAATACCAAATATCTTTCGTTATCAATACTTGTCAATAACCATAAATATCGGTGTTCTGTATGTACAGTTTATGGTCTTGATCTAGATTCGTGGCTTAGGTATGTATCGTGGAAGACGATGTACAGTCGCGGAATGAAAAGGTTCGTCACCTTATAGTCCAGTCAATAAAGCATTATAGATGGAAATCCGTGGAACACAATTTTTGACTTCGGGACTTTATTTAGACTAGTTAGGAGGTGAACATAGCAAAAGTCCCCGCCCTTAGCCCTTTGGCCGCCGGAGAGAGGGGGGTTTAAAGGTACCACTTTTCGGTTTTTCGCTTAATCCTCGGAAAATATGCGTCCTAGTGACATAACTACTATGAACCAAAAAAAGCTTATTCAATTTGCTACAGGTGAGATAGTCAAGTTTTTCTATATCTTGTATAGTTTTCGCGGCATTTGCTCTAGAAGGTCTGTAATATTGGAAATTTTATTTTTGTCTTACATGTTCCCATAAGGAGAAAATCGACTAAATCAACATTGAGCTAATATTCTAGACATGCGGAAGCATGTTAAGCCTAGTTCCAGGGAGGGGACTGCACCGTGCGTATATTTAGACGAACCACTTGGAGCCACTTTTGACTCCTCATCACTCAAAAAGTACTGTGCATTAACACTTCAAATTTGGCTCATGTGTTGAGACTTGCAAGATAAACATCAGCTTCAAATTTCATAAACATACCTCAAACGGTTCTTTAGGTATTAAAGTCCAAAAATCTACGTGGCTGACCTATAAGACCAAATTCTAACCACTTCCAGATGACCTTGAAGGTTCAAATTTGGCATCCAGATAGGTAGTTGTGTAAATACAAAGGAACAAATAAAAAATCAATAAATTTTAACATTTCACAGGTGATGGATAGATTTTAGTGCCCTAAATGTCGATTTTTGAACGTGAATACCTAAAGAACCGTTTGAGATATATTTATGAAATTTGAAGCTTATGTTTATCTTGCAAGTCTCAACACATGAGCCAAATTTGAAGTGTTAATGCGCAGTACTTTTTGAGTGATGAGGAGTCAAAAGTGGCTCCAAGTGGTTCGTCTAAATATACGTACGGTGCAGTCCCCTCCCTGGAACTAGGCTTAACATGCTCCCGCATGTCTAGAATATTAGCTCAATGTTGATTTAGTCGATTTTCTCCTGATGGGAACATGTAATACAAAAATAAAATTTCCAATATTACAGACCTTCTAGAGCAGATGCCGCGAAAACTATACAAGATATAGAAAAACTTGACTATCTCACCTGTAGCAAATTGAATAAGCTTTTTTTGGTTCATAGTAGTCATGTCACTAGGACGCATAGTTTCTGAGGATTAAGCAAAAAACCGAAAAGTGGTACCTTTAAACCCCCCTCTCCCCGCCGGCTTAAGGTCTAAGGGCGGGGACTTTTGCTATGTTCACCTCCTAACTAGTCTAAATAAAGTCCCGAGGGCAGAAATTGTGTTCCACGGATTTCTCTCTACACCGTCGTTAAAGCATTCATTGACTGGACTATTAGTGTCGGTTTTCGCTTGCACTAGGTACTGTAAGAGTCAAACCTGCCAACATAACCGTGCAAGAAACAATGCTGCTAACATTTAAATAAATATGACGTTTGCTAACGAATGAGGTTTTGCTTGTTTATTTTTCTATCCCATCAGTGCAATATTGTTACAAAATGTAGTTTTTTTTAAATACATAATGGCAGGTTGAACCAACAAGAAGTTTTTAGTTTATCAATCATAATAATCTTCTTGACAAGTTAAATCGTCAAACAACTTTGATCTGAATAATTTTGAACTTTATTGACGAACAGTTAAAGATTATTTTCTCTAACTCGAGATTATTCTGTAACATAGTTTCAAAAGGTAATATGTGCTCGCGATTCGTTGAAGGAATCAATTTGAAAACTGACGAACCTTTTCATTCCGTGACTGTACTTACAAAAGAACATATTGACTGATTTCGTTTAAAAGGATATAATATTAATGTAGTTTGTTTACCAAAATTCATCATAGACAAATGGAATGGAATACAACAAATAAGACATTCCAGAAATTCAATACGCAAGTTTAAACTTAAATGCCAATGCAATCAGATGCTTGAATAAAACCATTGAAATCCATAGATAACTCTCAGACATAGCCATTTTACGTAATTCTGATAGGGAACTTGTATTTGCCGATAGTATCAATGTTGCTTCACGGAATCAACCGATAGCATGACCTCGATAGATAAGACATGTAATGCCTACCTACAACGTCTTTTCCTTTTATTGGTCATACGTGTGTCAAAATTCTTCTGTGCAACTTTTTTCTTCATAATTGGAAGTGAGTTATGTTCTAGAAATGTTTTAATCAGTACCGAAAATAGATAGAGAAAACATTTTTATCCTGTCTAATGTTCCAACTTTGATTTGTGGTCTTGTAATTGAAATACCAATTTTAACAAAGCATTGTGGATCTTTTAATAAAAGATACACAGCTTGCAATTAATGAGTAACAAGTTAAAGATATCTTAGAGCTGTATTTAATAAATCTTAACTAGAAGCAACAATTACTTACAGTAAAAGTATATTTAATTAGATCTCTGATAAATGAAATAAAAAACTGTATGATGAATTCATCATCATCCATCAAGCTGATCCACATCATTTGTAGCGTCGTTGACTTTATGACTTTTATTCTCACGCTATTATGTTTATAGTTTAACTTTCTATTGTTAGCCGTTGAGTTTTTAACAATGTTATCTGTACTGACATGTTTTGGCTCAGACACTTATATTTCATTAGGAGATTTGGAGTCTTCGAGCTCATTGAATGTACCTGTTTATTGAAAACTTATTGATTTTATGCTTTAAAGAGATCTTAACCAAAGCCAATTACACTTTAACATGAACTTTCTATATAAAGAAGAAAGTGCATCTTCTGTTTCTTTAATACTATCCGATTAAAATACTTACATCGTTTTAACAAGGGACCACACAATCTGTGATTATTTATTATCCCAAAAATTGTCTGTGCTTGACCAATCAATTTCACTTCTTGAAAAAATGCATTAATGAGCTTGATTTACCGAAGCGCTTGCAAAAAACCGTTTACTTAATGAATTAATGTTACATCGGCTATCATTTAATTAATCTGTGTAGTAGCTATCTGGACGAATGATATACGGGGGGAAACAAATTGTAATTACGTTTCTTGGACCCTTTTTCTTGTACCTTTATCACCAAATAATAGGGCTCACTTTTGCTTGAATTTTACAAGTATCATTATCAAGATTCAGTCTTTCTTCACTTCGTTATCATCTCTCTATTCCTGTTGTTTAACACTGTTTATTGTTTCGTTTTGGAGTCTCTTGTCAGAATTTGTATCTCCTATTGAATTTATGTCATTTCTACACGAAGAACCACATAATAATATTAGATAATAATATCAGCAGCTGAAGTATTTGTATTTATGTCAAATAACTTCTACTTATATGTAAATGTATCAAGTGTTACTTATACTTAACATTCCTTTGCATGGGTCTTATCATTGGTACTAATAATATTAACTACATATTCGCTAGCAGGCTATATCTTAGGCCAGTGTTTTTCAACCTGTGGGTCGCGACCTCCTGGGGGGTCGCGAAGCCTTTGCAGGGGGGTCGCGAGAGGTCGTAAAAACTACCTCAGTTAAAAAAACAGTAAAGTTTTAAAGATATATTATCAGAAATATAATTACGAAAATGCGTAAATGTTGTATGGATTGAAGTATTCGGTCCCTACAACATCTTTGGAACATTATAAAATGCATGAAAAAAAAGTGAGTGGTGGGGGGGTCGCGAAATATTTTTTCATGCTAGGGGGGTCGTGTCATGAAAAAGGTTGAAAACCACTGTCTTAGGCAAAACACTTTATTACATATTCCTTATACTTAAACGTCCAATGAAGCATTTTATGCTTCAAAATATCTCCTCTAAATACACACTTTGATTCCTCTTGTCCATTAGATACATTTTTCTCTAGCATCGTATTAACCATAATTGATAGCTACCGCTACCCCGTTTTCTTTTCTGAAGCGATAATATCTCAAAACTCGCTGTCCATTATCGTTCATCTGCAGCTGGACGGCGAAACTGTTTATGTTGTGTAGCGATAGACGTTAAGTAAAGCGTTTGATACGATTACCGGATGCGGAGCCGGCGCCTCTTATCGGAGTCGACACCTTGGATGACCGCTGCAATCGGCGGCATAAAGTTATTGAGGGTTTTGCATAAAAATGTACTTATAAGTAGCATTCCAGTAAATACAAACTATGTGGGGAGGGTAATCCTCTCCATTTGCCTCTCTAGTAAAAAAAACAGAGTCATGCTCCTGCAGTGGATCCCAACTAATATTATAAATGCGAAAGTAACTCTGTCTGTCTGTCTGTCTGTTACGCTTTCCCGCTTAAACCTCGCAACCGATTTTGATGAAATTTGGCATAGAGATAGTTTGAGTCCCGGGAAAGAACATAGGATAGTTTTTATCCCGGTTTTTGAAACAGGGACGCGCGCGATATAGTTTTTCTGTGACAGACAAAATTCCACGCGGGTGAAGCCGCGGGCGGAAAGCTAGTACTAAATAAATGATCTCTTGATGATAAATAATGCAAAATAACTAAGCCGAAATATTGGTATTTAATGTAGCCTTAGGTGAATCGTGTTTAAATTCTTATAATTATGTCTATTATTCAACACTCAATATCATCCATGTGTGGTTGTGTTTTCATCAATAATAAACTTTTTATCGACATGGTTTGAATCATTTTTAACATTATACTCATTCCCGTCATTTAAATGACTATCTTTGATTAAACAAAGAACAGTCTTTATGTCATCAAGTTCGTGTATAGCCTTAATTTATTTAAATTTTAATACCAGTGGCATTTTGTTCACTTGTTTCAAACGTTCATTAATATTTATATCATGGATATCATAAATTACATCATAGAGTGATATCACTCTGTGTTTGCCTCGATTATTTTGTCCAGGAAGGTGTTAAATTTTATTAATAAATTACTATGTTTTAGATTATGAATTGTTGGCTGTTAGAAGTAGTATATTGTTCATTATTGTACGTTGTAAACATCGCGGTGGCTTCGGCTTGGAATGTAGAGAATTATTTATATTCCTTTGTTGTTTGAAGTAATAGCTTTTTAGCATTATTAAACACTACCTGAAGAAATGTTTTCGCTATTATGTTTCTGCTGGAGATAAGGGTGGATAATACTACGGTACTTATATTGATAGAAAGACCTGACGACGACGAAGTACATCGTAAGAGTCACTTGAAAATTTCGATAAGATATACAGTTATGGAAATCCTTAGAGAAGGCCTTTGTCCAGCAGTAGACGTAATTTGGCTGAAACGAATAAACGAACGATACTAGATCAGTGGCAAGCTAAAGATTATGTGTTCGAATCCAATCTAAGGCATATCTTTTGTGTGAAAATTTTTGTGATTGCAAAAGCAAAATCAAATGTAGATTTTATCCAACATCACGTTTACCTATAGTCACAGTCAAATGACTAGGAATATCCAAACAATACTTAATACGGTGATTCAGGATGTTGTTTCGCCATCAGTATTTTTCGCATTTCACGGTGCAAAATTAGTGTTCAGCACAATGAGTCATTAAAATTAAACACAAAAGTGGACATCCGAGCTAGACTATTGTAGACCACACAATAACACATCCTGCGGCAAACGAGGTTCAAATTAAAATTGAATATTATTTGAGTTATCGCGATTTTTGTCTTTTATTACTTTTTTGATGTAAGCCTTTACAACCTTCATGAACCAAACAAATCGAGCCAATCTTTTTTTATAAAATTGGCAAAAAATGAAAATTGTAAAGTCGACAAAGTTGCAAAAATGATTTCCACTGTCAACGTTTCCTTGAAATACAATGTAAGTAATAATTTAACACATTATGCAGCCTTCAAATTAAATATCAACTGGAATTTGCAATTTTCGGTGCCATCAGATTAAATGGAGGTACTTTAACGGCGTTTATGAAATTTAAATATCAATAACAGCCATCGAAATTGATAAATGGAGAAGCGTTCACACATAATCATCTTGACACAGTAGCATATTAAACGGTTATCTGACATTTAACGGACAAAAGTTATTGTTTTGAGTTACGTTGGTTACATCACTTCTTTCCCGATACGCAAGACATAATATGCGCAAACGCATGCACGCAAAATTGAAATTAATTGAAAAGAGATTAAGGGCTTTTTTCAATGGAGACCAAATTTGCATAATGAGGGAGTTAATAGTTGGGTACAGTGTTTTAAATAAGGACAACGACCTTTCAGGATACGGGTGGAGTTTTCGTTTTGTGGTTAGCAGCCATTGTTACATCGGCAACCTGTTTTGTAACGGATTTGAATATCTTTAAAATTACTTTTATTATTAGTTCTGTTACGGAAAATTAATGCCTTAGATTTATAATAACACCTATTATTAATAAGTAAGAATAAAGTACAGTAAAAGCTGATAATAAAGTAAATAAAGGAAATAAATCAGGCAAAGTAGAATACGATGCTACTAATAAACTCGATTTATTTCTAGTTATTGTAGCAGACGTCATAGCTAAAGTTCTTCTACAGCTTAGGAAAGGGCTCGTGCATCGTCGGCACCATAAAACGCATTACTAAACCTGCATTAACTACATACTAAGCTGCCGCTTTATCTTTATTGATAAGATAACACCATCTGAGGTCATGAAACGGACTCAGGCGACGGCTAATCAAGGTATACCCTGTGGCACTTATGTAGTTGTATTAAGGTCAATTTTGGCACAATAGTGGTCTGATCTGCTGTCGACTGTACTACCTACAGCCGTTTCAAAACTATCGGGTTCTGGAAACGCGACCTTTTGAGACAAGTCTCGAGTTACCAGGAGTTACGACTGGTTTTACAAGTGATAAGTTGGTGAACTTGTGAAATTCTGCCTTTGTAACCGCAGTTTGTTGGGCAGGAGGGCATTGGTCAAAGTGTAATCAGATTCCAAGATCACGAGTGTAAAGCAGACTTAATACCCACTTAAAATTCTCCTATCCATGAAAATGTGTTTAGCTTTAAAAACATTTTTTTCCTGAACTTTTTTTTATCCAATTTTGAATTTATCCTAGACTTAACACTGATCCTAATACAGTTTAAAATATTCTATAACATCGTAATAATTATCGTGGTTTTTATCATTGGTGTTATTTAGACCAAAACCCAAACAGAACTCTTCAAAAAACCTCCAGGAATATTTCAATTATCAATAGATAGTTAATTTTCTGCTAGAAATACTCATACTAAAGTCCTGTATGTAAATATAAGTTTTGTTTTACCAATGAAACCTATGTAATAATTTGCTTGCATCCCGTTAGCCACAACTCGTCTTCTTTAGAGGTAGTTATTTCTCCAACAGCAATACGCAGCGCAATCGAAGCTTGGATTAACGATAATATTGACAACATAAAAACTATAAACATGAATAGTCATGAGGATAATTTTAATTCGAATGACAATTTAGCAATAAACATGCCACAAGTCGGTAGCTCGCTGTGATTTCAAGAAAGATAATGCACAGATCAATAAATAGTTATTCTATCTTTTGCTATCAATAATGTCATTTGAACACACATTATGTGCCGACAGTATCGTTGTTAGTAAACAATATCTCATTTCACAATGATCGAGGGTTGATTTTGACTTCAAATATTGTTTGGTTTGAAACACATTTGAAGTCACGCATTTTTAATTAGTAGTTAGGAAATTATCCTCAAACCACTTTCTGGAATTTGTAGGATTTTTCATCTTCTTGTCGTGTCGACGACAAACCTACACAGTGTTAGCCCAAAAGTCTGCTACAAGAGTGGCGTTCATTTTGGAATTCGATAATTTTGCATACAATGGTAGTGATTATCTAATGTGTAATTATAAACCTCACCCAAATCCACGTAACTATCTGAACAAGACACTGGTGGTACATTGATGATGAGCATCGAATCGTGAAATGTAATTATAACCCGCCCATTCCGCAAACTCAACAATTCTATAACCTCGAGCAAATCCATGGTATTAAACCGTAAAATTGACCTTAGTGTACCAGTAATTTAATTTACAGATCCATCAAAGCCGCTGCAACACAATAGCAAGTCTTTGGAGAACGTTCTGAATGCACGCAGAATGCACAGGAAGCGTGATAAAACGGTGAAATGGCCGCTGCTAACACCGAAGCGAATGGTAATGCTATTGGAATGGAAATTCTTATTGTAACTACCCTATTAGAAGACATAACGCTTGCTGTAGATGAACAGAAGGATGGGAGTTATTAGTAGTTATTTGAAGTGCGAGAGGTCTTTAGAGTTTATAGGGTGTCTTGGTCGATACTTTGTTTGAGCAATAGATTTGATTAGCTTAGTAAACCTGCTTCGAAAATACGTCGTCAATAAACGACGCGTCGCGATGTATTTTCAATATCTCATCAGGTTGCTTGTTGCATAATAATAGAGACTCTTTTTGAAATATAATTTAGTTAACAAATTGTTGAATTCGCTAGCGTTCCCTGAATCTCGGACACCTTCACTGTATGTTGATTGATTTTAAATTGATTGATGATTATAACAGTGTTTGCTACGATCATTAGGGCTCGTGTCCACGGCAATTCAGTTTTGCGGGATCTATTAATGCAGGATGCATAACTGGACTGTTCGATTAAACACACATTGGCATGGCTATTTTTAATTCGAATTACAAATTCGAACGTATCGGTTTTTTTGGGACACGGATGTTCGTGTGTACGTTAATATTAAAACACATAACGTCGTTTAAGAGTAGACGCATACCGTTGATTTTTCGTCGGCCGATAGTTTAGTCGGGCAGTTGATCAGTATGGGCATGTATGGGAGTGCGCACACTACGCCGATTCGATTTGGCCGATTCTTCATACAAATTAAAATCGGGCACAACTATCGGCCAACTAAAAATCAACGGTGTGCGCCTACTCTAAGTCATTTTTAGCAACTTTTCAGGAGATTGGACGAAACGAAGCGTCTTTCGACTCTCTAGCGAATGGCATCAAAATGACAATACCGTCAAAAAATTACTTAGGTACCTACGTGGTGATAACTTAACCGACAGTAAGTATGCTACTAAACGGGGTCTTGCAAAAAACAGTTCCTGCAAAAAACGGGATGTCTCATGGGAGCAAGCCCTCACGGTGTATTAGTCATCCAGTTTAATACACGCTCCTTTGTTCTTAGCCCACATTGGCGAGTGAACCGCGCGGGGTTACCGCGAGCCGTGGGAGATCCGACGCGTGTGCTGCGTGCCTTATCAATTTGTGTTTATGTTCGTTGTTACTGAGGTTTATAGTGAATTTTATTATTTTTAGAAAATCTCAATCAATTTAAGAACGGTTTAGAGAGATATATTCGATTGGAAAGAAATTGAAAACGTTCTGTTTAACCTTTTTACTCATTTTAAGGATTTCTGTCTCTCATCTACCAAACTGCAAGTCTCCAGTCTCTCTAATGTTTAAATAATTATTTTAGTCCTTTTTTGCATATTTGTAGCATACGAAAAATATTTCCCCAAGAGATTACGTCGTGGATAGAAAAATATGCCAAAGCCAAAAAGTAAAAAATATATTCGTTTCTAAAATATGTAAAACGTAAATTAATGAATCCTTAATAACCACTGAATCTTCGAATTGCATCACTTAAACAAAAATGCACTGTAAACCAGACAGACAAAAACTCCCACAGAAAAAAGTGGGTTCGTAAAAGAATACTTCATATCATACACATGTTCTTTGACGACCAATTTAATATTTCCTTCCGGCGACGCCACGTGGCTATAAGAGGGATGTGGGCGGCTTTTTGGAACCCATTGAAGTATAGTTCCAAAATACTGAACTGTCCTATCCATGACATTGACAGCGGGGCGCCACCGTCAATACCGGATCGCTGGTTCCGATTTTTGCCATGTTGGAAACCATATAGTTGAACGATGGTAGCGCCCCCCTGTCATTTAGTTTGGTGGGACAGTTCAGCGTGGGTCATCTATACTTGTCCGACACATTAAGAATTAATGGCTTGTCGTATGGCATTTCATCTCCTTATACGGTCTCAGAAATAAAGACTGAATGGATCAAGGCAAGAGAAAAGTCTACAACAATCAGTTTTATACTATCTTTGTTATTATTTTCTGTATCATATGCCAATTTATTCTTTTCATTGTCTCTTTAGTGATACCGCTTCAATTTCAATACTTTTACAATACTACAATTTTATTGTCAAGTTCAATTTCTATTTAGTGTTGCCAATTTTATAGTTAGTGTTGTTGTATCGCCAATCAAGCGTAATATTAATCTCATTATTAATCTTTAATAATATATTTTTGAAGACCTCGTATTTTTTACAGAAACAAGTGAAATCTAAAAATGATTAAAAATATTTTTATTGAAAAAAAGAAAGTTTTTTCGGCCAGCAAACTTCTAATCACAGCATTTTAAACCTAAACGCAATGACAAAAAAATAACTAAAGGATATCTAACTCTACGAGGGTTTAGTCCTCACTATAAAGACTATTTTACATTGACATTCATCCGCTTCCACTTTTACCTCGTCAACGATGTCTAACATTTACTCAATTAGGAATTATGTATTCAATTTCCTTGACATTAAATAACTATTAAACGATTTATGCGCCTTCCGACATGGGTTTTGTAAAACATGGTACCGTATGTACTAACAGTTAAGCTCTCTTATTAATTTCAACTAGGATAACCGTTACGGTTACTAGTAAGTACCATTTAATTTATACAGCATATTATTATATTGGTCCGATTATGTAATAGGAAAAGTTATCAGATCTGAATCTTAGTCCAAAGATTAGTAAATGGTTACTCTTAGAAATAATCACTTGTCAGTATCCGACTTAACCAACTTAAGAAAATTTTGCTTTCACTTACGTTATATGAGATTTGAAAAGCAATGTGAAACCTTTTTCGTATATTTTTAATAAAAAATTAAGACAGTCTCTACATTCACGAATTCTCTTACTACAAAGTGGCTTCAATAAGTAGTCCTTTAAATCTTATTTCTTTTTATAGTTCTAAGTAAACTGTCCATTCTCATACAGTTTTTTGTGTCCTAACTTTTTGTTCTAGTACACAAGGGTCAATGTTCTCAAAATTGCTTGCACAGGCGTGTGATGTCAACATAAAACAATTGCTAGTCAAAATATCCATAATACATTTTTGCTCTTATTCCGTTGGATAAGGGTCTAAAATCATACATCTTTCTGGCACACTATTTAGATATTTGCACATATGGCTACCGTTTTTTCACTAAGTACAGTTAGTGTCGAATATATTGTTCTATATTGTGCCGTTCAGTTGAATATTGTTTGGTGAAATGTGATAATTTATTTGCTTGTCTGACTGTATTTCTAGTTATGGTGATGAAATTTCGCACGCAATGTTTTATTATCATCATGATAAAGTACTTGCGGACCGTTACATTTCATTTGTCTATTTTGTTTGTGAAATCTTTCTTTTAAATATTTTAACATGGAAATGAAATTAATGGAATACTGACAGCAGTCTGCTGCTCTCTACCTTCATGGTCTGGATTTGATTGGGCTTCAAGCTACAGATGGATCTTGGCTATAGCAGAGGTGCAGTGTGTGGACATAAAAAATGGCTGGAAATAAATCCGAATGGTGGGCTATTTTAAGTGTGATAAAGTTAAGTACATAAAATGATAGAAAAGTATAGTGTAAAGTCCATGTATCTAAAATTAAACAGGATTTCGTTCCGAAAAAATATTTAAAGGCATAAAGTTATTTAAAAATGTCAGTAAATTAATACGATACATTATGACTAACAACATCCGACTTACAGTGTTATTACGCAGAATATAAACAAGGATTATGGCCGACCTTATTGAACTTTAGTTTCGGGGCTTTTATGAGGGTATTTAAATCCGAAAAACACAGCAAAACGAGGTAAAGTAGCTCTCTGAGCCATCAAGATCCACATTTAATAATATAAAAACAAAAACGTATTACAACATAATCAAAAATGTGGTTGATTCACAAAAACAGGGCTGTGTATTTTAGATTTTTTAAATTGAAAATATCCTATCTTCGTTTTTGCTTTATAACTATGTTTGTTTTTTAAGCTGTAAGGTTGAGTTCAGAAGTAAATTTTCATATTATGAATGAAAGTCAAACAATCAAAATTGAAAATGTAAGTCTCTTACGTTTATATGGCCAATAAAGTACACTGTGTGGAATTGGAAGAATATTCCAAATGGCTACTTAATAATAATGACAAGTGATAAAAATCTCAGCACAAAAAGTGGCAACCCTAAACATCGACCGTTATGACATCGCCTTGTTTAAATGTCAATCGTTATTTAACCGCTGCGCATGCGATTAAAAAAGTCACTTACGCATGCCCTGTTGGGTTAAGTGTATCGATGCTTATTAACCATTATAGCGTAACCGTTTTCTTCTGACTTACATTTCGAATTTGGCTCGTTAAAGGTCTGATGAGGGTTAATTTTTTAAAACATTTAAAAAACAGTAGCATCTTAAGTTGTTGTAATAGGTACCAGTTTACAACAAAAATGACTGTTGTGCTGCTACTTTGGATTGCGAGAAATATAACTGGACTCAATGTGACGCAATATGACAGCAATTGCAGTAAAAATACTAACTATAATAAAAGGGGTAGATAAAATTATGCCAGAGAAAAACAAACCTTATTTTTACCTTCCCTTAGGATTCATAGGACACATTGGAAATCTTAACTAATCTATGCACAGACGAGCACATAAAGCTAAACGTGTGGGTTCTTACGCATTTGTGATAGGGAGGGACGACTTTGAAACAAAAATGTCGTCTCTACCTAATTTATTTGGTCAATAAAAATAATGGTTTTACTAATTTTTAACTGTACAACCTTCTGATGAACATGATAATGGTAAAAATAAATGCTTCTTCATTTCCAATCTCACAAGTCATCAAGAAAAAGTTAACAAATGACCGGAACATTTAAACACCGTGATAATTGGATGAAATAAATAAACAAATATACAGAAAACGAAAAGATTTTTCCTCGAAACGAGTTAAATATTGCAACATTTGTGCGAGGGTCAGCTTAAGGTAACATTATTTTGAATATATTTTACACAGCGATATTGGCCAACCCGCTGAGAAGGATTTCGAATATAGTGTAAGTAAAGTGTAACAACGTATCATAACGTTATTCGTATTGAAGTTTATGAAGGATCTTATAAAGCGATATTGATCCTGCCTTTCAGCAATATTCTAAAAATATATTTTTGCAAGCGAATGCATTTTTATTTTAGTTCATAAGCTCTTTACAGATTTAGAATAATTTAGGCAACAGTAAAAAAATACTTTGAATTCTTAATATTTTTAAGAAAACATTTCAAATAAGCTAAAGCTCCTGCTATATGACACTGTGACAAATAATGACAATGATCACGTTCGATTCCTCATGTATAAATATAAATACAGATGTGGAATCTCTACAACTATATAAATTCTCATTCAAGTCAACACAAACGTCCCATATCACTTGCAACACACAATAGCATTCTAGATCGACCTACTTGCTACCCAAGGGACCCCAGACAATAAGGCACCTCTCATGGGCAGAAACGTTCGTGACAGTTATTAAGGTCTTAATATTGCACGCGTGTGCAAGCGCACCACTAACGGTAAACATGGTGGGGATAAAAGTGTGGGTTAAAACGTTAATGTCAGAGGTCGAGAGATGGTATTCGAACAAAATATGAGACGTACGGGAGGAAATAATCAAAATTGACGATATAGCTTTTGAATGATATGGTTGAAACGCCAAGATTGTGTGTGTAAGAAATATGCTTCTATATAGTGACTCAAATGAAGTAAGCCTATAAAAGAAAAGTGAAATTGACTATGAGTAAATACTTAGCTACTAACAAAGAAGTAAGTAAATAATATTATAATCTAAACTCAAATCATAATCACAACCATAATATGATTTAATTGGCACGGTTAATATTGCATTAAAGGTTGTCTGTGAAATGTTGTTTCATAGACTCGATTCAAAGCCTCATGTAGTCATAGTAAAAAGCATAAATCACGATGATTTACAGCGATGTCACTTAATGTTCAGATCCAAAGCTAACCAGGCGTTTACATGCGTAGAGTTTACCTCTACTTTCACTCACTGAGCTACAATTTCCAACAACTTGTCTCAGGTTACTACTTACTGTTAAATCGTCACTCCTACACCATTGTCTTGAGTTTAGTCCGACTACTGCACTAAATTTATGGATAATAAATAAGAATTTGTATGACAGCGAGGATAGAGTGTACGTAAATGATGACTTGGCATCGGAATACGATACTTTCAAAGTTATTGCAAGATTTCAGACGTCATTATTTGACGAACGATTACACTGAAATTGTAAAAATAAACTTATTAAAGAAATTGATATTAAAATCCCAGATAAAATCAATACGACAGTCTTTCTCATTGCAACAAAGTAGATGTTAATATTTGTAACATGCAAAAGTACTTAATACTAACTGCTTATTTCAATTAGGCCGAAAAAGATACTTATCGCTACATCAATATTCACTTAGTATTAATTCCATAATTGGCATTGCTTACTTTTCCTCACCATATAAGTCTTAAGCTTAGTATTAACGTGACAAAAAATGGCGACTGAGAAGCAACTGATACGTGATATCATTCGGGCTGATAAAAAGTGACAGGCCACAAGATTCAATAAAAACCAGACCTCTAAACTAGTTTGCCTATTATTCATTGCTGTGGTATCGTAAAAGGGCACCATACGACAAATCAAAACATGGCCGACGTAAAAAGCGGGCAAGATTACATTGCAATCAAAGGTTAAGGTTCTGGAGAGAAAATTGTTTAGGTATCTTATATTCGACATTATCAAAGTAATGAATTAGTGGCTGTATCTCTCAAAACACAAAGTTTTGAGAGATCAGTAATTGCCTCATAATAAAATAAGGACACTCTTTCACTAAATTCATCTACGCTTATTATAATGCAGTCATAGATTAGGACATGACCAGCTGCGCTAGTGATAACATCCTAAAAGATGGCATTATGTAAGTAAATGATATAACATGTGAAGATCGCAAACGATATTATTTATCAATTTATTCTAATCTCACTACAGTATCTGTATCGCCATCATGATACGATTTCGATAAATATTTCATTTTCATCGGCAGTTTTAATGGGAACCGCTATCTTCTCTGACAGCTGTTCTTCCGCATTTACCACGGAACCCTGCAAAGTTGACAGACCACAAACTAGTTCCGTATCATCGAGTTCAATCTCAATTATTTCACTGGTAATAGCGCCAAACGTCATTTTATTTATACTGAGCGGGTGATTATCCATGTCATATTTCATTGACACAAACCGAACGAGCCTCTAAATGTCATTGGAATGGCCAAATGTCAAATAATTCTCCTTCTTCTTATAATGAGTCCAAAATTTGGCGTTGTGGCAAAATTATCGGCGATTCCTAGTCAATGTTCGATTTTGAATGTAAACTGGTACATTAGTAGGATTATAGAGTTGTTCACACGATTTCTTGTCAAATTAATTAACAAATAGATTACTTTGACGAATCTGAACTTTCTTTGTTTGCTAGTTATTGGAGAGTGAAAGAATATTAACAACAATTTGCAATTATACTTTTATTGTAATTGCATGGTTTAAGGTTCAGACGTTGGATCGAAATGATTATGCGAGTCAATACTTTTATTCATAGATGTAGATATTTTTCAAAATCCAAAAATGCCTATCTTCTTTGATAAAAGAAACAGCAATCAACTAAGTATAGTGAATCATTTATCACACTAAATGTATGGGGCCTAAAAAATGTACACACATATAAATTCTGACAAAGCGTCGGCATGTGTACAAAACTGATTAACCATTTCCCGTGTTCCGTGTAAAATTTACGGTAAAGCACAAATTTGTATTAATTAACGCATATAATTTAGTAGAATGCACCGGCTTAATCCACACCGTTAAGGCGGATTTATACGTGACGATTGATTGGTCTTACATGGCAATTGTAGACAAAGCGAAAGCAGTAAATTGCGAAATTGATTGAAATTAACCGCGTGTTCAAACATTAGTAAAGATGTTCAAGTAGGTTATTTATGAACGGAAAGGAAAACAAATAAATTAATGTCAGAGATGAGTATCGGTACTGAAATTAAAGGCTAGTAGAGTAAAGGATAAAATGTATTACATAAATATAAAATATTGCGATTAAACCTAGTATTTAAAGATAAACAACAACTAAATATAGACATTAATTAATTATCTAATTTGATTGGGATTTGGTTACCAGGTCAAGCGGATAGCCAAAGAACTAGAAACAAAGGACACTTAACCTCACGAATCCAATGTGACCGTTGTGACGAACAGTCGATGGGTAAACAAATCATTATATTATGTAAATAATAGCGACGATCCTCACGACTCCGATCGCAGTGTGTAAACCCCAACGCGTAGGCAACAGTTACCCAATTTATGAATGGAATGGCCAGGTCGGGTTCGCCTACACACTGTTATCAATGAAAACTTGTGGAGAAATACAAGGGTCGGTGGACAGTTGCGAAACGCGCCATTGAAACTTCTGTGCTAGCCCGCTCTACTTGGGCACCAACTACCAAGCGTAGGTACAAAGCTTCCGGCCTATTATACAAATCCGTTAATAATTTAATAGCAAGCTCTTTAATGGACGTTGTCAATTGTTCATAAGCCGAAAGCGAAAATCAACTACTGATTAAGACAGGCAGCCATAGGGGCCGTCCATATATTACGTCATTCTAAGTTAGGGGGGGGGGTTGGTCTGCGGATGACGGTAAATGATAGATAGGGGGGGGGGGGGGTGTTTCCCCCCCCCCCCTTCCGCCGCTACTGATTACATATAATACTAGCTGCCCGCCCCGGCTTCGCCCGTGGTACTTACGTGTATTATACATATAAACCTTCCTTAAGAATCACTCTATCTATTAAAAAAAAATAAAAAGTGATTCTACAAGTGTTTTAATTTTGTCAAACTGGTAATGACGTCAATTTTGGGAGAAGGGGGGGGGGGGGGCATTAAGAAATGACGCTAGGATGATTGTAGGGGGGGGGGTCTAAAATCTGAAAAAATCGATGACGTAATTTATGGACGGCCCCATAGCCAAATTATTATTGCGATTTCAGAATTAAAATGTCGACTTTTAATTTCAAACATTTATGTTAAGATCTTTTTTTAGGATTTCAGAATTTGAGATTTAGAATATTCTGCATCTCTATTACAGTTTACGGCATTATGTTTACCTGCCATTCTTAACTTGCTACAGTTGCTACCGACATCTGTTTCGTCTACGATTTTATCATCGTCCAATGTTTTATGTATCTGGTGCAGTATCAACGTCCAGCCATGATTTATTATCAATCTTACTCAACAGCATTTTAAATTTAAAATCGACTTGTACATCCATTGTGAGTGTAAGAACAAAGTCATCGACGAGTTTTTCTTTGTCAGGATAAAATGAAAGTGAGATTTCGAGATTAAAGCAAATAAGCGATTGTAAATGTTGCGATTGGCAAGTCTGATCTTGTAAGATGACACGTTTTTGGGACTTGATATCTTACTTCGGATTGGTTTGTCATTCTGTGTCTGTCAGTTCACGAAGAATTTTTATCAGTCTGAATCATTTGTAGCTTTTTATTGACTTATTTGTGCAATAAAATTATATCTACCTCGTGCATCTATGTGAGTTTCTTTATCGTGAAACTTTTAAATGTTCTCTTTTATAACCGAGTCTTTTTCTTTATTCTCTAGCCCAAACAGATGATCTACCATTGGTTTGACGTGATAAGCTACACTCACTAATGGACTAACGGGAGGTCCTACGCTTTTTATTTCGTGGGCGCTATTGAAGGACTCATATGCTTCAATTTATTATGTTTCAAGAAGCCCGCCCTCTGGCACTTACATTTACTTTTGAGTTCTTTTCCTTTTTTGTTCCATGACTATACCACATTGTCTCGCATTCACACTCTGCTGCTTTTTTACTTGTATTATTACTAGTTATATCAATTAGTCTGAGTTATTACTTACCGCACAATTAAACAAGCTATTTTGTCGAAATGGAAATTTATACGTGAGATTTACTTCGCTGAACTAAAGCAAATATCAGATGATTTATACAAGAAAATGTTGGTGATTTCTCGGATAAACAACGTTTCATTGAACTGTGGACCTGCAGCTTTCGCGCGCCAATTAAAATTTTAATTAAAATCTTAAACCGCTGTCAAATAGAACCGACCCTTATAACCTATGGCTTTTTCGTCTGAGAAAGCGCAATTCATGAGACCATTGCGAAATGTTAATAATTTATAATGATGGAAATTCAGTTCTGCTCTATGAAATAATTACGGATTTCCAGATTATGTACGTAAAGCTGCTTGTTTGTTCTATTACAAAACTATTAGTAATCTGTGCGTTTAGTAGGTACTTAGTAAGTTGCGTATTCTCCATGATTTATATCTCTCGTAATTCATAAATGTTGAAGTATGTAAGTAGGTATATCAGATGAATTATGAACGCAGCTATCAAGATGCAGCGAACAAATTGTGCATCTACATAATCTCACATGTTTCTTGCCAAAAGAATGACTTAAGCTTTGGAAAATTGTATTTAACAATTAAATCAAAATACTACTGGTACAATCAAGATGAAATGTATTTAAAATAATTTATTACAAATTAGTCGGTTGACAAATAAATATTCTGATCACAAATCGCCATATTCTTACAACTTGTTGCATTTCAACTCCTTTCTTGAGCTCCAATCAATGGCACCGATCAGCTGGTCTACTTTAGGTGTTAATCATTTTACTGCGCAGTGAAATGTTGCGGCAATTTAGACTTTAATTACAAAGTTAAAGACACCAAAGTGGAGAGATGACTTATTGATGCAGGTGAAGCTTGATAAACAAAGATGGACTGGACAATAATGGACATAAACGAGGAACTGCGTCGAAGAGTGCTTTGAATACCTTAGTAGATGGGAGTTCTATGTAGAGATGCTCAAGCATATCGTGTCAAAAATATGAAGTGAAACTCATTTATACATAATGTAACAAAGAGATAGGAAAATACCTAAGTAAAGATGCTTTTGAGGTAACTTTGGGACCAATTGTCTAATTTATTTGCACCTTTGACTTGTGCTGATATTATGACAAAACCACCATTTCTTAAAGGTATGTTTTCGTTTGGCTAATTGTGACTATTTATAGTTCAATTTGATTTATACTTCGTATTCGCAGTCAGAATTTTCCCTTTTACTTCCTTGAACACCTTTCTTTCTCGGAACCACTTTTCTCGACTCCCACATACACAGAATTACTTATACATACAACGGCAGCTATAGGCAATAAATAGCTTAATGTCTGTCTAAATCTAAAAGCTGGTATGCTTTGAATGCTAACGTGTCAATAAATGTTCAGGTATTCCGTACAGCTTGGTTTAGTCCTAAACAGTGATAGTAAAGACGATAGCATGTCAACTGAACACGCTGTGGCATCTTCCTACTTTTGTAATAGGCACCTGTTATACAGGGTGTCCCAAAATGGGTGAATCAAACTGATAGGGGAGGTAGCTCTACTAATGTACTATCCCAAAAAATATGAAAAAAAAACAAGAACGGTCACGCCCCATACAAAAAAAAACCAGACCCGACAGAAACGAGACATACCTCAGTTTTTTTGTCATGTCTTAATTAGTTAAATTATATATTTTTTATATTCGAAATCGATGTATAACACCAAAATATTACCCTTTGTTTTTGTTCAGGCGTTATACAAAAACTAATACAAAATGCCTATTTATCACCAAAATTGGTAAATGTATGTACCTAAATGTCTATTACACCTGCTATGGAATGTATCTAGGTGACCTGGAGATACAGCCGGATTATACAGGGTGGAAACGAGAAGTTACAAAATCCAAAAATTCTATGTTAAAAGCTTCTATAATCTGTAACCTATTATTTGGTACCATTTGAAAGAGCTCGTGAAGCACTTTCAGAATCAGTAACTAGTTTTTCGATATCTTGTATAGTTTAGAAATAATCGAGTGAGATCACTTATCGTTTCCACCCTGTATAATCCGGCTGTATCTCCAGGTCACCTAGATACATTCCATAGCAGCTGTAATAGACATTTAGGTACATACATTTACCAATTTTGGTGATAAATAGGCATTTTGTATTAGTTTTTGTATAACGCCTGAACAAAAACAAAGGGTAATATTTTGGTGTTATACATAGATTTTGAATATAAAAAATATATAATTTAACTAACTAGGACATGACAAAAAAACTGAGGTATGTCTCGTTTCTGTCGGGCCTGGGTCACAGATGACCGTTCTTCTTTGAGTTCGGAATATTTTTTAAATAATGACGTGCTCTAAACTCGAAATCTAGTCATTATTTTCAAAAGTTTGTCTACAGATAAACGAAGCGATCATGTACAATTAATATTAGTAAGAAAAAAGTACAAATAAACTCCAAACGCAGCAATTCTAGCCAGAAATACTTAGGCAAAGCTGATTTATTTTCAGTTTTCCAAAAAATGCGCTTTATTTTTTTTCATGTTTTGTAGGGATAGTTAATTAGTAGAGCTACCTCCCCTATCAGTTGGATTCACCCATTCTGGGACACCCTGTATATAGATATTGCAACATAAGGGTATAGTCTGTTGTGTTCTCATTTGTACAATAGAGACATCAGCTATCAAGATTGCAGAAAGCATAGATTAAAAGGACTTAAAGTTTTTAACTATGCCTCAACAATTTCCTTACGTTAAAGAAATAATGATCTTTAAACGTAATAAGCGTTGATAAAACAGAAAGATAAACATGAACCAAACTAAATAGATGCCAGCAATTCCAGTTTATTACCGAACAGTAAAATCCCTGCTTTCTCTATAATTATACGAGTCATATTAAATTACGAATGTCCCGTTTACCTGACAAGGCAAATAATTTATTTTAGTACTTTGCAATGAAAAAGCATAAGATGATAATAAAAAGTTTAATTTACGAAATGACGTAACAAATTAAATATTGGGATATGTTATTAAATATTAGCAAGAGCGGTATTGTGATGCTAAGGTCTGACATTAGGGCTGACACCTCAGATATTGTCCAAATAGACAGCAACAAAAATCTAAAATCAATAATTCAGCTCGATTTACGTCTACATTATAGGAAAACTACGAGCCACTAGGTGAAGTGATTATTTACTTTGTCACACTTTGGAATCGAAACCAGGATTTCTTTAGTGGTAAATATTCCATCTAAATTTCACCACTATTGCTTCAGCCTCTCAAAGGTCTTATGGTTAGGAAGATACAAAACATCCATCAAGAATATCAAAAACGAATTAAACGCCATACTCTGCTTTGATGGTGATTTTCGGACAGTCACATTAAACTAAAAACTGCATCCTTATGCAGTTGTGATACGTGCCATTTCGGAACAAAAGCGTATAGCCTGATGAGCTGGTGATACTTATCAAGATGTTGCAACATTCCCGTATAAAGGCTGGTTCGACACGGCACGTAACCGTTACGGACGCGATAGCAGATAGCGGCCATTGTTGCTTGACCGATCTAAATATCTACCACTTTGTATGAGGTGTCGGGAAATGAGCAGTTGGCTACAGGTTAAATGAGGTTTAGTACCTTTTAACAGCCTCTGTGGTCTAGTGGTAAGACTACCTGCTTCAGATCCAGAGACTCTAGGTTCGTTTCTCAGCGGGGGCAAAGTTTTCTGCTCTGTTTGATTGGTGATAGGGCGTGATCTTAGTCCGCACGGCTAGTTACCACCATCGTACCTAAGTATGATAGACAGTTATACTATACGACCAAAGCAAAAGGTCGTGGGTTTGATTCCCATTTAAGGCAAAATCGATATTTTCCAGTTTCATATCGTTTTATTATTTGGATTAAACCCAAGATTAAACATTATTAAAAAGCTTTAAAAATAAACTATTAGTTAATATTGAAGTGTGGAACAATATCCATCCTTTGGTTACGATATCACAATAAGAGGACATCCAGATGTATGCCAATTTAAATCAGCCATACTTTCAATTGACCCGAGCAGGAATCCAACCTTGGACCCGTCGTATTTAAGGCAATAATCACCGCACCACTTAGCTTCAGGTCACAAGTTGCGATAAAGCCCTATACATCAGTTTAAAATAAGAGCTTTGAATTTTAATTCTCAATACTTTCTTGCTTTACTTGTACCACATTCACATTAGGTCTTAGGAATTTAGCAGTTATACAACCACCTAGTTAGAGCACATCAACTATTGGAAGGAGGCAGAACAATTTTATCAAATAGAAAAGTAGTATGTTGTGTGATAGATAGCAAATATTAATATCACTGAGCATTAAAATACACTTATTGGTAATACTAACAGAAATAGTACAAATATTGCTAGTGCCAGTATAAATAATACACTATCGTAAAATGATTAAGCAACTCCAGCATTTGGTAGACTAATCGGGGCTGACACTGTTAGACGGAAGGTTAACTATAACAAATAACAAGTTAGTTTACTATACTATAATATCAATGGTTCTGTTAGACTCAATAATATTTCATTCACAAACATTAACTCCGATAACATTTAATTTTAGGCGCGAGCGTGACTTTGTTAATGGTTATAGACATTTATTAGTTTGGTAATAATAATATTAAACTAATTTTATACGTAAATGGGTAATATTGGAAGCGTCATGTATCGATTTTCAAAAAAGCGTAAATTGTAAACCTAATATTTAACTTTGCATTTAGCGAAATACACAAGAATGTACTATAGAATATTTAATAGTAGGCTCTGATGCCTACAATGTGACTTTTATATTTCAAAATTTTAGATAAATCAAAGTAAAATCTGACGACTATTTTAATTTGTTTCAAATTAAAACTTATCTCAACTAAAACAAACATAAACATCTGTGTAGGAACTTTATTAGAGTAATTAATTACACCACGTGCCGACTGATTTGCCAATATAAGGTTCTATATTGCGTCAGTCACTGTTACAACTGCATCTAATTTTATTACTCCACTATTTGCTTTATTGGGTGTACTATTTAGTTTTATTAATACTGTTTTATCAACTGCTTGTTTATCGGTGCTATATACAAACCTAAATTGTGACACTATTTCTGTAATCTATATTTCTTCATTTCCTACTTCACGCATGCTTTTATGTGAATTATTAGATTATTGCGTATTATATTTATTTTGTTATCTCTATTGATGTCATCCAATTAAATTGACATTGACATCATTTATGCCAACTTATGTCTTCAAATATGATGGTATGATAAAACACGAAAAGGCAATGATAATGATGATCACAAATACGAGCACTTCTTACATCGTGCGATTGATTAAAATTTATAAATGTTCTTTGAAATTGAACAACATCTACCAGAGTTGCCACCTGTCATACAGTTGTTATCCACTCGTAGATTTATTTTACTTTAAATTCTGCTATTTTATTACTCATAACGTCGTTTTCAAGTTTCAACGCCTTCAAGTTAATTCAATTGCATCGAACGCGATTGCCTCAATCCATTCTAATTTATTTAACCTGATGTCATCGTGCAAATATTCTGGGTAACATTATGTTGTATCTTTGATCTGAATGTCGACATTTGCATAAGCATAATTGCCATCTGTAACGAATGCTACTAAACAAAACTATTAGATTTCAAAGCATGTACGAATTGTAATTACATTAATTTGATTGCCATTTGTTTGACTGAAGATGCGAGATTATAACTTTGGGTGAGGGGAGTTTGATCCGAGCAATCCGAGCGTGATGATGTGAAATGCAAACTATGAAAGCCGACAATTTATGGACAGAAATTGTGTAGTGTAGTACATATTTGTTTTCAAATTAAGTGCAGTCTCTATATTAATATTATAAATGCGAAAGTAACTCTGTCTGTCTGTCTGACTGTTTCTCTTTCACGCCTAAACCACTGAACCGACTTTAAGAGTGTATGTAGTTTTGTAGACCACCCAACATGGACAAGGTGCAAATAACTTCTAGAACTTGCTTTATAAATGGCGTAAGGGACATTATTATACAGTATTTTAAAAATTTCTTGCATATCAGTAGGTACCTACTATTGATACTCCAAACGTGTTGCTTTACTGTGATTTGAATAAGCAGTTTATCGCTCATATTCTAACGATGCTTGCTTAAGTGAAGCAGCAAATCGAACGCACAGCGTTGAATAGAGCTAGGAGCTCTGTGATTGGTTCGTATGTCACCATGTGCGTCCACGCGCACTGTGAGACCTCATAGTAATGTTTGTGAATACGGGCGTTATTATCGGAGGACGTTCTACTCATTGCTGATAAGATTTCTTCTAATGATTTAACTAATAAATTCAAGTAAGTAATGATCTCATGTTGTAAAATTTGTACCTACTGCAAAATTTATATTAAACTCAAATAACGGAAACTGCCTATAAAAAGAACATGAATTTTTCCATTGACTTTAGATTAACGCGATAGATCAAGATCTCGCTCGTAATATTATATTCGAACAAGAGTACGGCAATAAGGGTATCAATCAGAACACAATTACATAGAACGCCAGGTGGCCTGCTTATGTAACTATTGTTTACATTAATATTAATGAGCCATTGAGAAGAAACGCGGCAGAGCGTGAGCCAAGTTTAAAAACAGTGAAAATAAATGCTCAAGTTTTTACAATATTACTGAAGCCAATGAGTGTGTATCAAGTTTATTAAAGTCAATATTTAGGTTGTTTTTTTATGAGGAGGTTTGCAGCATCGTCTCAACTAGATATTAAACTTCGTTCTTTTGTTCATTCTGGGCTAAGGCTTCCCCCAAGGGTTTCCATAACGTCCAGTTGTGGTCCAGTCATAATCGACTTACTTATCTTATTTTTTTTAATTCATAAGCAGACCCAATCAATTGTCTATGACTCAATATCGTATCAGTGTCTGCTTCTTATTAGAATTTTACTTTTCGTAATATTGTGTACATTTCTAGAACATGGGGCAACGTTTACACAAATGTTTTCGACGTCTTTCTGATACGATTCCGTTTGATACAAGAGATAAGTAACACCATTAGACAAGATAAATTGAAGCTAAGTAAGAGTAGGTGAAACTTAGAGAATGTAATTTGATAAATTAGAACATTTAACCAAGAAGATTTTTTTGTTCAATTTATAATAAGCTTAAAAAATTTACGTTGGCAATGCTGGCATATTTGAATCTATATTTTGTGGAAAAATTGTGGAAAAAAAAAAAAAAAAAAAAAAAAAAATATTACCTAACACACTAATCATGTTTTAGGATGCCAATAATGTATAAGCATTATGACCTAGGTAGTTGTCATCCTGTCACAAGATATTTAAACTGCAACACCCCCTCTCCCCTGGAATTTATCAAAAGACGTTAGTTACATTTTCTACTTCTCTACCTTCTCAATCCTTATTTTTACTTGCTTCACTATTGTTGCATTGGAGCTTATCTACAGCTCTGAAAATAGTTTTCTTTATCTCAAGTACTGGCTGATGCCATGCCTAACCAAGCAAGATGTTTTTGCTATCCGTTTGAAGCGCATTCTCATACTTAGAAACTGGATCGGAGCAGCGATTGTGTCCATTTTTGGCGATCTGTACACTGACCACATTTTCGGGATCACTTTCAAAGGGCGCCTTATAAGGAACATAATGCCTCATGAATTATACGCGATGCCAATTTACTTTTATACCCACTTTTTGATGTTTGCAAGCGTTCGGTGCTATCCGCTTCGGATTCTGTGCGAGATTTATCGAAGGCGCTTTTGACAGGTTATGAATGTTCGGTATAGAAGCTGAAATGTATTTTGTTTTCATGTTATGAAGATTGAAATTAAATTTTCATGATTTGAATTTAAAGCTAGGTATTGATTTCGAAATTGTAACAAGTACACTTAGACTGAGTTGCACCACCTAACTTTGACCGCAACTAATGACGATAACCGGTGTTTTTTGTATGGAGTTTAATAGATTTTTGACGTTTGTCAAAGTTAAAGTAAAATGGTACAACCCAGCCTTAAAGCTAGAAAAAGATGACTTAACTCCTGTTCTGATAAATATTGACTAAGGTGCTATAATAGTTGTTGGACTTGGGAGTTTGTAAACAACAACAAGAACAATCACCTGCTCTTTAAAACTGAGAAAAATCTATAAGTCCCTTTCACGCCTTCAGCAAAATAGAACTAGTAGCGGCTTTAGTCTTGATGATTTAAGGACTAAAGTTATCAAGCAATCTAAAGTGTAACAACTGTATTCCCACGACGATGGCTATCTGCGCCCGCGCATTCAACGCTCCATCTAATTAACTGGCTCACAATTAAATCTAGAAGCTTGTGATTTAATAAGTGTGATTGATAGGAACTAATTTTATATTAATATCAAAATCACGAAGTCAGGCTTCGTCTTAAGTAGCATGACAGTGTGTTCAGTAATTTGAAATCCTGGTACTTTGCAGTCATTTTAATTTATGTTTTTGTTCTGGTCTAAATTAGCCCTAAAAGTGTTAGTATCCACTACCTTTACATCTAAGTTACCTTTACTCTTACCCTGTTTAATGTAAGAATCATGTAGTCCTAATGCAAGAACCCTGTCAGTGCACCAATCGTTACACTCTTCATATCCTTAAAATAAGGTCCTAAATTGAACACACCATTAGCGTTACTGCAGTATTGATAATTAAAACTGTTTGTAAGCAAAGCTTCATTCTCCAAAGGGGATTCGCTTCAATCCAAACATGAATGCAACAGACAAGTGTATGAAAACCGACTTAGTAGATACAGTATAGGGAAATGCATCCTATGGTATGGACATAGAAGTTAAAATTGAAGTTCAGAATGTGTATGATAGTGCAGCCTATAAAGAGTGAAGATAAGCAAAGGAAATAAAACATCAAAGTGGGAGATAAGGAACATTCGAATGTTTGTACCGATTCGGTATTCGATGTCGAAACTCTAGCAGCAGTATTTATTCGAGCAACTTCATGTTTGGAGTTTTAAAAGATAAGTAAAGTTTATTTAACTTCCGTTGCATGATTGTATAGTAAATGAGAAAAATAATAGTTTCCTATTTGGGTGTCTGAAGGTAAAAGTAGTTTTATTCTTATTATATGTAGGTAGTGATTACATTCCAATGAAAACCGTCTAAGATAGCTAAAAGCCTGGACAGGTACCTAAGTCAAGTTTCTCTTTCATTTGCTATTTAACTCTACCAAAAAATATGAGTCATGATTAATAAAACAACTGCCTGTGATTTTAAATTATTACTTGCCATAAAAAAAAAAGATCTTTGACCTTTTGTGCGCTCTAGATGGTAGAGCCTGATATGAAATAGAAATAGAGTATCTTAAGAAATCGCGGAAAACGCAGCGTGGGATGTCCACCCACAAGGTGGACCGACGACATCATAAAGGTAGCAGGAAAGCGCTGGACGCAGGCCGCTACCAACCGGGTAACATGGAAAGCATTGGGGGAGGCCTATGTTAAGCAGTGGACTTCCTATGGCTGAGATGATGATGATGATGATGACGAAATCGCTACATAAGACTAATGTTCCGTTGTCTACGTGTACATCTGCACTAATTTACAAAAAGGAAATATTTTTTGTTTGTATTGAATATTCTCCGGAACTACTGGACCGATTTGAAAAATTCTCTCATCCTTAGAATCCTATAATTATCCCTGATAAACATAGGCTAGATTTTTTCTGGCTGCGTGAAGTTCGCCAGGTAAGCTGGCCTGTATAAGTATAGGTATTAGCAGGCCTGTTCATCTCCGCGAGTTTACATCGAAAACAAAACACGCACGATGGCACCCTACAGGATTACTATTCGACAAGGCCTCACATACGAGCGAGCATTGACTCACGCACGCCTATTCTTGTGTATGATGGAAAAAAATAAAGAAAATGGTGAAACTTTTCACCAGCCAGCAATTTGTATGCTTTGAAAGCTGTCTGTATGGCATAGCTATAGATATCATCTAAAAATATCATAGCTAACATTGAGAAAAATGTACTGTACTTGTTATAACTACCGTCAGATAGCATCTCTTCTCATGACCTCTGGGTTCTGGTTTCCTCTAGTAAAAACAAGATTTGCATTCTTTCGTAATATTTCTCGGTAATTTTTACTGAATAGCTTGGGCTGGGCCGAGTTGAGATTAATTTATTTTTTTCGACGTGGTGGACATGACCTAAATTGTTAAGGAATTGGCTGCATTTCGTTTTTAACGAGGTCTGTATGACATACTCTGGTCTTACTCGTATCTATTTACAATTTGGAGAAGATTTTTGTAAGATAAAAAGCTCTGGATTTTTTGTAATACATATCCCACCAAAAACATTCTGTAAAAAACTAGCCAAGTCTCGATGGAGCTGCTTGTTTATCTCTAAAAAGTAATGAAATCTAGACAAAGTCGTGCCAAGTCTATGGTTCCTTACTGCGATTTCTTTATTATTATAGTTAATGTTGTGTGACTTGGCCGTTGAACAATCTTTATTAAGATAATCATACAATAAGTATTATTGAAATACGCAGCTTTATTAAGCCTACAATTGACTGGTTATTGAATCAACGTTTGATTCAATAACCAAGTGGCAATTTTCCATCGCCAATGGGTAGCGGTTCTGGCGACAGATTGGTGCAATGGTGTCATGGATTACCTGGTTTTGTACCCTTCAACGGCCAAGTCACACAACATTAACTATAATAATAAAGAAATCGCAGTAAGGAACCATAGACTTGGCACGACTTTGTCTAGATTTCATTACTTTTTAGAGATAAACAAGCAGCTCCATCGAGACTTGGCTAGTTTTTTACAGAATGTTTTTGGTGGGATGAGTGAGTGTCGTAAATGCGAAACTTTGCTTTCGCTTAACTTCGGAACTAAATGACCAACAGACTTGAAATTTTGGATTTTAAGTACGTGATTATAGCTTACTAGATGACGAAAATTTCTGCGTTCTGGTCTTATCCAGAGGTTCTCAAATAGGGGCCTGAAAATGCGGCGAAATGGTTCCAGTAAAGGATGGTACGGCAGTGTTTGCTTCGCGCTCGACTTGGCGGGGGCACTGCCGTGCCCCCAGATTTTTACCCGACTTCTAAATAATGTTTTAATTTAAACTATCTAATTTTCTTTGATTTTTATTATAGCGTGTAGAAATTGTTTTACTATCCGTATCCGTAGCCGTATCCTACCTAATACATACTAGGATTGCAACAAGTACCTAAGTGGATCACTTAGGTGTTAGGAGTCCTTCGTAGTCCGATGACTTAACGTGATCTTCAAAATACGGTATCAATATAATATGATTTCAGACAAGTTAATTTGTCTTTAGAAGTGAGTAACAATTAATTTCAATTTATTTTTCTAATTGAGTCTGAACTAAAACTTTGGACTAACCGAGTCACGCCCGTATTCACAAACGATGCTTGTTTATGTGAAGCAGCAAACTGAACGCACAGCGTTGAATAGAGCTCTGTGATTGGTTCGTATGTCACCCTGTGCGTCCATGCGCACTGTGAGACCTCATAGTATTTTTTGTGAATAGGGGCGTCAAACTGTTTAACTACTACAAGTATGGCGCCTAAGTTTACTATAGCAGTTATCCGAGTCATCACCCAGTCAGTAACCATTTATGGCGGATTTAGCAGAATAGTAGTGCGTTTACTTTACTGCTATAGTATCTACCTTTATGACTTGGCCGTTATTTTCTACATTAAGTTTAATTGCGGCTAATCCTTGCATGTACTTAATCTGCCCATTACACAGTCATCAGACTCCTTTTTGCTGCAAAATAGCTCCTATTCCAATGACATTAGATGCCGTGTCTAGCTTGAAGTGCCGTCTGTGCTAAACTCCTTAAGAGTACACGTAATTATTTTACAACCGTGTTTATTAATAGCGAGCGTATCCGCTGGTTTGACAGCAATACGTAGAGTATTGCTATTGCGATCCCGAGTTTATTGTTCAAATTAAATTTAATTATGCTTTTAATCCACAAGGAGGAAGCTCTTGGCCTGATGGAAAGTCATGTTTTTGTAAATAGGCACTTGCTCACTCATAAGTTGATATAATCAGCTGACGTTGAGAAGTAGAGGCGCTAAAACTTTCGCTTACTAAGTTTGTTACAACATAACATTAAATCTAAGCTAGGCAAGTAACGTCCTTGCATTATTGTCATTTTAATTTACATCGCAATCTTTATCTTTCAGTTTACAACAGTTTCTGATTTTTTTTTCTTTAATTTCGCGTTATATCTTCAAGTAAGCATAGAGCATGCAAATCACAGAGTTTTTCTTAATTTTAGTCCACTGAGTGTTTATTGCTCTAAAAATTATGCTTAATTTTCAATTCAGCTATAAATTGACAATGTTTTGAATTTTAAATATTAAAATTGTAAAAAAAATACTCGCAGTTGCTAAACAAGGATTGGCTGTTGAATTTGTGCCTAGGAAACAGATATAACTGTTAGATAGAACTTTGTGCAATAACTCAGTGAAAGCAAAGCGAACTTGAAGGGTCCGACTTGTAAATACTTTCTAGGGATGTTATGGATATGTAGTTTCAGTTATGGATACGGTTACGGATATAGGAATAATATTATACCGGTTTCGGTTATCTCTTTTTACTCATTTTTTATTTCGGATATCCGTAAGTTTCGGTTACGGTTACGGATATCTGTGCTTTAGAATGCAATTTGCAATAGTTGTCCAACACGGTTCTTTCATGGCCGCACACTTTACATCGAATAAAAAAAATAAACTAAATGGCATTATAAAGGTAAATCAGGCTGTTATGCCTTTACATATAATTCTATATAAAAAACAATTTAAACTGCCTAGATTCGAAACTATCCTACAATATAACTTTTGAATCGGTTACGGTTTCGGATATTTTTTTATTTCGGATATCCGAAAGTATCGGTTACGGTTACGGATATCCATACCATCCCTGCTTTATACGATTGCCAGATTTCTCCAAAGGTCTCTGAAAACTTACGAGCCTCAAATTAAGCAAGGGAAACTTCATACGAGAGCTATAAATAAAGTTTCTATTTAAGGTTTATTTGACACTCGATTTAAAAGTTATGGGCTTGGATTGCAATTTATTATAGTTTCGAAAATGTATGGATATTACAACTAAGTACAAATAGAGTCGCAGGTTAAAGTATTTAGTTAGGGCAAGGGGTGAAAGAAATAAAAATAAAATGAATTAAAGGGACTACTTTGTAAAAGACCGCGTGACAATTCGAAAGATAATAAAAAGTGGAATGAAAAGGATAATTGACTTATTAATTCTTATCATCATCATGATTTCAGCTACAGGACGTCCACTGCTGAGGCCTCCCCCAATGACTTCCACATCGCACGGTTAGTGCGACCTGCATCCAGCGCCTTCCTGCTACCTTTATCAGGTCGTCGGTCCACCTAGCCACCGCTAGCTTCTTAACAAACTTGATTACATTTATGTGCACAAAATCTACAATAGCTTGTAAAGAATTTCTCAAATACTATGCGAAAAAAATGACAAAGATGAGTAAAAATACACCCATTTTTGATCCAATCTCAATTGTTTTGAGTCATACTTTTACGCCATAATACCTCTTAAATAAGTGTTGAAATGGTTACATTACTAGTACGAGACAATAGCGTTTCTGTGGCGTTTCCCGCATATGTGAAAGTACCTTTCTCTAATAACAGACTGTGTGCTGAATGGAAATAATACACGAACTATAATAGGCTTAGGTCTGAAGGACCGACAGTAGACCTGGGTCAGGAATTAGCTTATCATTGAATGAGGTATAAGAATCAGTAACTTCGAGAGTCGACGTCAGACTCCTATGGCCTTTTAAAAAGTTATTAATTAGAACTCATACGATGAAGAAGATTCTTTATTTTGTTTTGTAGTTTGGGCACTGATTGATTCTCCTGCTCTTCTTTTTCTCCTAAGTCCTACATAGGTAAACATCGAATGAAATATATGTGTCACTACATTTAATAACATTTACGTTACTGACAAAAATTAACTCATTTCAGAGTATTGAAGAAAACTTAATAAAGAATTTTATATTGATTTGATTTTGCATTTAAAAAAGGCTTGGTCGGTCAGACAGGCCTGACCACGCACGAAATGGGTTATCAGGCAGTTGAGTTCTGCAACTTTACTGCGGCGGTTTATCTGAAGGTATTGGTACAAATAGTACCGCGGTGTCTCCAATTTATTGTTGACTTCAAACAGTTTGAATAGGCCGCCATTCTATTGTGAAGGTTAAACCCCAACCTTATGCTATATTCAAGGATGTGCCGCAGTGGATGCGTTTTGCGGTCAGCGATCAGGACAAATTGAACGCAGCCCGCGTATTGTTTGAACATCATTGTTGGTCTCTATACGTTTTGAATTGATGCGATTAAAATGACATTAAATGTATGACGGATTGTACAGCGCCCCTAGCGGAAACTTTCAAGAACTAAAATTTTCATATATTTTTTAACGCGCTCACTAGTGGGACGTTTGATGTAAACTCACACTAAGCGTCGACCTCTGACCGTCGCACGAAGAACGCAAACCGCACCACTGAGCGATTACCTTGTCATGACCGCTGTCAGATTGGGTTATTCCGTATTCGACCCATGACAACTCAACCCATTTCTTCACTCATCCCAAATTAGTATTCCTAGCTCTACCCATTACAGAATTTCGTTATTCTACCCAAATGCATTCCTCACTCAACCCAAAGTAAATATACCAAAAACAAGTATGGATAGCAAAACAACGCTTACTATTTGTCCAGAAATTTAATTATGATAAATACATACTAGTACATTTATGTTTATTAAAAAAAAATCACCTACATGTTTGATAAAATATAAAAACATACATATGGGAAAACTTTCACTTTCAACAAACCGTTGTTAAAGGTAAAAGTGTGAGTTATTATCTTATTAACTGTTATCTATGCAAATGAGTAACCGATACCGCTTGCCAAGCGGCTTGTCCATCCATTGTTCACCCTTAAAAACCGGTTTTAATTGTTTTGACAATGTTGCGAATCGGCCCTTATCAGTTATAACTTAAATATCGAAGATTTTATTCTATTTTAAGGTAATTAAGAAACTTTGGTCAAATCATACCGCTCAAAACTTATACCGCGGGATTAGTTGTCCGTCCACATGAATACTTTTATTAAGATTTATAGTGGATTTATAGTAGATTTATATTAGATTCAAATTATGTAAGTTAATGGTTCCTCTTTAATCTGTGTTTTTTATTATAAGATTTTAAAAAAATGTATCTAATTTTTGTTTTGTTATGAAAAGTTATAGTTCTAATTGCATGTAGTCATTATTTTATTTGTGTCCTTTTGTGAAAAACGTTTTTCAATTATATTATTGTATCAGAACTCCTGTAGTTTTATTTAATAGCACGATCTTAACACAAAAATTAACTGAGCTTAAATTTCTAAAAAATATATTTTTATTCTGACCGTACATAAAAATCTTATATTTTTTAAGTGGTTTTAAAATGGGTTGAGCTAGGAATGTTTTTGGGGTGAATAAGGAACATAAAATTAAAAATTAGTTGTGGGTACAGTAAGGAACAAAATTGGGTTGAGTAAGGAAAATAATGAGTGGGTTGAGTTTGTCGTGGGTCGAATACGGAATAACCCGTCAGATTATCTTGCCCGTACCGCTGACCGATTTCCCTGACCGACAATATTGCTCATACATTATGCGGTCTGCGTTCACTTTGGTTGACCTGACCGCAGACCGCATCCAGTGTGGCAATCCTTTATTAGATTTCACGCAAGTTTTATGATAGTTCTGATTTACTACCAGAGAAGATGCAAATTATGAACTCATTTGTAAGGTATAAATTACTCAGGATTATTAACAGCTTTACGGTTCTGCAGTCAAAACCAATTATGATAATTGACGAGGTTTCGCTACCGGCTTCTGTTCGGGGAGTGGAAGGATATTAGATACTGAATTCAATGATGTTATTTTGCAATTGATTCGCAGATTTGGTCACCAAAGTAGGTATTGCCATAATTCATAATCTTCTCTCCCTGAATTATCTGGAAGAGATTGATTCCTAGCGACAAATCGCGTATAAAATTAAAGGGTTTCACAATACTTACTGTCCCTAAAACTATTTAAATTATAGTGTTTTTTCATTCTATTCTTAGATTAATAAAACCTAGATAGATAGTCAGTGCACGAAAGGTGAGGCAGATTTTAGTAAGCCAGAATGGCTTACTCGTAAACGTCACATGAACTGTCAAAGTGAAAAATTGGTAAACACGTCCGACGACTTTTAATTAATTAAGACGGTTTGTGCTGTGAAAGGGTGTCTAAATACATCAGAAAAACTAAAGAAAGTGACCAGTGTTACATTTCATAAGTAAGTACTACGATTCGACGCGTATTTTGCTTGAATTTGGCTTTCAAAAATTAAATACGGGAATGATACCAGTAACAAGAAAATTTATTTCCCAATTGTTCGTCGTACAAATACACTTCCTTTTTTCTTAGATTAATAAAACCTAGATAGATAGTCAGTGCACGAAAGGTGAGGCAGATTTTAGTAAGCCAGAATGGCTTACTCGTAAACGTCACATGAACTGTCAAAGTGAAAAATTGGTAAACACGTCCGACGACTTTTAATTAATTAAGACGGTTTGTGCTGTGAAAGGGTGTCTAAATACATCAGAAAAACTAAAGAAAGTGACCAGTGTTACATTTCATAAGTAAGTACTACGATTCGACGCGTATTTTGCTTGAATTTGGCTTTCAAAAATTAAATACGGGAATGATACCAGTAACAAGAAAATTTATTTCCCAATTGTTCGTCGTACAAATACACTTCCTTTTTTATGAAATCGAGACTTTTCAGTCGATTTATCTTATTGTAATTAGGTAGGTACTTTGAATTCAATAAATAAGTAAGTACATGATGCGTTTTGTTTTTGTTAGTTATAAAATAATTAAAAACGTATTAAAAATTTCCCTACTTTCGGGAAAATCGCCTTCACTGTCTACACTCCCCAACAAAATTGACACTAATGACATAAGATTTTTGCCTCACTCTTGACGAAGCGTTTGTATGAAGACTATCCATCTAGGTTTTATTAATCTAAGATTCTATTACACCTATTAAGTGGTTACTTCACATATTAAACTGCGTTCTCTCGGCAATAATGTCAAAGTCCTTTGTGAAATAAAAGCTTTTGTACTTCAACAAAACTGTTCAACTTCCAACTCTATTCAAGTCACCAAAAGTTGACTTTTGCTTGTAACAATTGACATTGTTTTCGTACCCTTTTAATTTACAAGCTTCTTACACAACGCCCTTAAATCTGATCGATTTTACATTGTGTAAAAATAAATAAAAAAGGCTCAGTGTTAATTTTCGCTCGTTATCGAAGTAATTAGTTTTTGTCGCGCAGCAAAAAAGTTGCGTAAGAAGTTGGTACCTACTTAATAGTTAATTACAGGGAGGTATTTTTACTTACGCCAGTTCTTGAACCAGTACTTTTCATGCAAATTCGTTCGTTCGTTTCAGCCAAATGTCGTCCACTGCTGGACAAAGGCCTCCATTATGGATTTCCAGGTCCACAACGACCGGTCCTGTGCTGCCTGCATTCAGGTGCTTCGGAACCTTCACCAGATCGTCGGTCTATCGAGTTTGATGCCTGCCTAGACTACTAGTCTGTGGTCGCCACTCAAGAGCTTTTCTGCCCCATCGGCCAACGATTCAACGAATTAATGCCAATTGTTTGGTAAAAACTTCATCTTTGCAAGACCTATTTTACTCAATTAAGATTCTTTGATGATAGTAATTGTCACAGAAATGGATTGCATTTCTGCAGCGCTTGCCACACGACAGTATCACTTAATGAAAATGCGTTAAGAGCGACGTGACTGCTTCACCATTGATTGACGTTAATTAAGATCAATGCAGAATGTGCCCTTTCCATTCATTTACAATTGGAGAAAGTCGTCATTATCTTATCTCCTATTCTATTGCCATAAGGTAGCAATTCTTACTTATAATCACAATTTTTAACTCAAATTTCATCAATGGGCAGGGATCGAAATGTCAAATAGTCTAAACCCTCGAAAACATCCCATGAAATCACCAAAACAATAAAAAAATCAAAAAGACTCGATAATTGGTTTTTAGAGCCTTCCCGTTGAGACCATTACCACGGTCATACCAAGGAATGCATGCACCTTCTAAACCAAAACAAAAACTTTAGGGGACTCTATGAAATTATGATAGAGTCCAATTTTGAATGATGGTCCAAAGTCATTACTTTCGAAACGTTTTTAGGACTATCATAAACATAATAATCTAGTGCTGCATCGAGGTATAATTGACTCCTTCAAACCGAAGCGAGAGGTTCCTCAATTAGCGACTGGTCCTTTCAACTTTTGTTTCTTTCACTGAGAACTTTAGGGTTCCCCGTATTGTTTCTTTATCGGAAGATTCTAGGAACTGTGTGCTATGGTTATACTAAACGGTAGTGTCAGGTTGCTGTTTAGACGACGAAGTAATTTAGACTTTGATAATACTGAGATAGGCTTATTTTTTGGAAGTATTATAAATTCGTTCTTAGACTTTTCGTGGTTTTACCTACCATAAAACGAGAAGCTTCATATTACGTAAGTATAATACTGTTTACTACACTGTTTATTGGTCTACTTATAACCTAGTGTCTATCATCTATAATTTAAGAATATGAGTCCTAATTTCATTCACTTCATTTTGAATTCTACGAATCAATTCATACGGGACCTATGAATATTCAAAATCGTCCGTGACTTTTTTCCCCATTAACAGGTAACCGAACCAGAATGCCGACACTTCTGCCCTTCTCGTTAAAAAATAGACACCTTCCTTGTCCCTTTATCTGTCTCTTTCACGGACATGGTGTTTGAACGCGACGGAAGATTTGTTTCTTACGCCCACGGGACTCTGGCCGCCTCCCGCTGTTCTAGCGATGATCTTGTTTCAATTAACAATATTATAAAGTGACCGGCATGTTATAACCACCAGTATTACAATCTTTGAATATGAATATTTTAAAAATTAATTCCTTATAAGTACATGCAACGATGAAAGATGCATCGAAGTAAACTCAACTGTAACTACTAGAGAAAAAGTAGAAAATTATTTGAAAGACGGCGCTACAAGTAATGTTGGATACAAAAATCAAAGAAATTATTTAACCGTTAATATAACTGTACTTCATCGTACTTGGTTGACTAGTTGGAGTAAATGCTGTTATTTTATTTTCTACATTGAGAAATGTTGTGTTCATAATCAGAATTTATATCAAGATCGATAAAGAGTTGTGTTGATTGGATTTCTCTGACTTTCATACGAGTTCCTAAAAGTCACTAGGTACTACTTACGATTCATTAAAATTTACACTTGTTTCACATAAATTGACTCAATGAATCGGAACAAAATTTCTTTTTTCATACGTCTGACGTAACGGCACGCCCTACCTACAGAATAAATCAATGTGATTCACGTAATATGCATAATTGGAGTCTGACAACACCGACCTCGAGACTGCATAATGGATTCGGTCTAGATTAAAAGTTTAACAATGCGCCGGCGACACAAAGAAGAACGGTCATCTGTGACCCAGGCCCGACAGAAACGAGACATACCTCATTTTTTTTGTCATGTCTTAATTAGTTAAATTATATATTTTTTATATTTGAAATCTATGTATAACACCAAAATATTACTCTTTGTTTTTCTTCAGGCGTTATACAAAAACTAATACAAAATGCCTATTTATCACCAAAATTGGTAAATTTATGTACCTAAATGTCTATTACAGCTGCTATTGAATATATCTAGGTGACCTGGAGATACAGCCGGATTATACAGGGTGGAAACGAGAAGTTACAAAATCCAAAAATTCAATGTTACCAGCTTCCAAAATCTGTAACCTATTATTGGTACCATTTGAAAGAGCTCGTGAAGCACTTTCAGAATCAGTAACTAGTTTTTCGATATCTTGTATAGTTTAGAAATAATCGAGTGAGATCACTTATCGTTCCATATGTATAACCACCCTGTATAATCCGGCTGTATCTCCAGGTCACCTAGATACATTCCATAGCAGCTGTAATAGACATTTAGGTACATAAATTTACGAATTTTGGTGATAAATAGGCATTTTGTATTAGTTTTTGTATAACGCCTGAACAAAAACAAAGGGTAATATTTTGGTGTTATACATAGATTTCGAATATAAAAAATATATAATTTAACTAATTAAGACATGACAAAAAAACTGAGGTATGTCTCGTTTCTGTCGGGTCTGGGTTTTTTT
Source organism: Ostrinia furnacalis (assembly GCF_004193835.3). NCBI lineage: Eukaryota > Metazoa > Arthropoda > Insecta > Lepidoptera > Crambidae > Ostrinia > Ostrinia furnacalis. The sequence continues at coordinate 62,229 of NW_021134058.1, read as the reverse complement.
TGTATGGGGCGTGACCGTTCTTCTTTCAGATGTCAATCAAAATAATGAATTCACCTATAAAATTACTTTTGAATGTCAATATAACTGGCCAGAACTGTAATACACATTATTACACCTTACAATATTGATACAAAAATAATCACAAGAGGACTAAAATCAGAATCTTTTCTAACTCGTGGAACTCTATGTGGTCGCATTGTGTCTCGATTTGCTGGTAGGTACCTATTTGAAGGACTACCGGAAACTTGATTGCAAATTAATAATGTAACTAATCAAAATATTACTTTTGTACTTATTTGTGCAACGAACTAAATGGAAAGCAAAGTCAACGTGAACTATTAAAGAGTAAGCCCGTATTTTGTTGCTATATCATTATCTCCCCCATGCCCAATCCCAATAGATAACTCATCGAGTCAATATTGATTCACATTTCGTTTGACGATTATCGATCCAAATATCGATCGATCTATCCCGATCAGATTCCCCATACATAGTACACGGAATTCAAAAAAGCCGACTAGAGCCGATGCACTATTCTCGTAGCTCCTAACCGGTACAATGCACTAGCAACGATGGTAACAACGCTAATACAAAAAGTATACCATGCATCTTCGAATCGCAGGTGGGTGTTATTATTCCTTTTAGGGCATTGCTTGCAGGGTTACCTACTTGAGATTTTTTAGAAGCATGTTAGCTATTGGAATGGCATGGGAATTTTTTCGAATTTAGACTCTTTTGTTTGATAAAAAAATATTAAAGCAACGAACATTTCTGAAGCACCATCAAAGAGATTCTATCAATTCGTACTAAAGTGAGGAAGTAATGGAGATTCAAAAAACTAAAATCGTTTTGATACAACCCTGTTGCTGTCTGTTCAAACGTTTTATGTAGTCGGTGCACCATAAAATGACTGCCGGCTGTGATAGCGGCCAGTAATGAACGAAACGTTTGAATATACCGTAAAATTGGAAATAGTCGGAAATTAAATTAATGAACGAGACGCAATTGCTTCAAACCATCATTTAAATAAACGTTTACCTAATTCTGTGGACTATAATCTTGAAATAATAACCCCAACTTTGAATCGAAACGGTATAAACATAAACATACTTTATTAATTGGCACTTGATAAAACATATTATCGTAATTGCAATCACCGAAGTAATCAGAAATCTACAATAATCTTAAGCAGCGTCGTTATCTAGATTCATGGCAAATATTATCCATTTAACATTATCCATTCTCGAAAATTAGCTTGCTTTTAAAGCAATAAATTAGATTCTCACCGCATAAATCTATCTTAAACCTAGGGAGCTAATCTTTCATTAACTTTCTATTTGAATTACGCAGCTGATTTAAGGTCAATGTGAGACCTTTCTATGACTACCTGTCCTGTGCTAGGTCGCCTACCTAGTTCGGCCCATTCCCTGTCTTTATCATGTAGAGCTGTAAGCTGCTTAGTAGTAGTTTATAAATCTTCGATGATTTTAGAAATTTTACGTGGGTTTATGTTTCATCCCATATTTCTTGGATTTTCACCTTTCACGCCGTGGAACGATTAGAAATACGGTGTCTAGAGTTTCCAGGCTCCTAAATGTAAAGTGTTAAGTTTTCGTGAACAGTGTGTATTACATGTAAATATAACGCTGTTTCCTATTGTCGCATTCTTCAACCATCAGTTCCCACATCAACAATCCCTATTTGGTATAACCTTTAGTTTGTTAATTACTTCCTCAGCCTTACGGTTTCTCCACTAATTGTCCAGTTTCCCAACTGTTCCTTATTGTTGGCGCCCGTCAGCTCCATGTTTAGAAGAACACGGCGGGTAAAAGCTTAGTCAATATTAAAGAATCAAATTAGTATGTACCGTCGACATTACATTAGTTTTTTGTAGCAAAATAGCTTCTATTGTAGCTACATAAGATACATAAGATACATAAGATACCCCAGTGTTTGGCTTGATGTCGCCTGTATCGTCTCCCGGAGTGAGGTTTGTTTAGGCCGGACCATTGTTTTAGTCCACCTGTTGGCAGACCCATTACAGTTGGAAATCGATGGAACAGGTTTTGTGGTATCAAAATATATCTAGAAGGGACTACAGTTATTAGATTTCCATGGTCGTCTGGTGATTCACGTACTAGGTTATTAAGGGAGAGGTCGGATTAAACAATAACAACATTTGTATGCAGGAACATCTTTTGACATCTGTTCGCATGCGTCTGAGTGTTTTCTAAGCATAAATATGATTGTATGCATTGACAAAAACATAGTATCAAAGTAGATTATTTTACTTTTGTTAAGTTTGAGACTAAGTTAAACTAAGTAATGGTCCCAAGGATAATGTTTTCCCTATTAGACCAATATTATTAAAGGACACTTTTTCGAAGACGTCAAATTTAAGAAACTTGATGATATTACTAAGCCAGTACACACACAAAGACACTGAATACTGAAGTTTCCATCATAAAGTAAACAAGTACAGGTAACACTTTCAAAGAACAAAGAAAACAAAAGGTAAAAAGGATACAAAGCGTAGAAACACGTTCGCACATTTCTCCCTTTGTAGTTAATCACTGGACCACACTGATGCTCACGGGTCTACCAGTTAAAAGATTAACGGGGTTTACAAAGATACGGACGATACGGTCAATAACTTAACTATAGGTGATGTCATTTGCCAAAAATAGAGTTAGCTTCCGATTACGTTCAGTGCAGCAGACCGTGGAGGTATGAGTACTTGGATATTATCATTCTTCATTGAAATGTATTTTAGGAAAGGACAAAATCTCTTTAACAGCTGATACCTAAGTGGCACTTACTCAATGAAATTCCTTTTTAAATTAGTCGAATTGTCAAAGGTTAATATCTTGGATTTTTCTATAGAGTTACCAGAAGATAATGATAATAATAATATACTGTCGTTTATAAATGCTAATACAGCCGACAGTGAATTCCTACAGTAAATTTTCCTTTATTAAGTAAATTCTACTTTACAGCATTGAGCAGTTTAATCTAAACCATTAAGCTGTATCGCGGTTGGCTTTTTGTAACGTTACTATCAATAAGTTCTCATAAACCGTATTTGAAAGCAGTGAAAGCTTATTTGAGTCGTTCAACTGCGGGTAAATGTTTGAAACGATCGCAATTTACCTATATTTTACCCGACATTGTCCGATGATCGAAGGCTTTACCACTTTTTATCGACCAAGGATGTTGGTTTTGTGAAAGTAGCTGAATTGTTCGAGGTAAGCTCTGGATCGACTAAAGCATCTTCACTACAAAAAAGTAAACATCTTTTTGACACATTTTCTGTTAGTCATGTTACTCTAGTACTTGTATTTTTTACATCTCTTCCATCAGTGTTCTCTAATATAGTACTCATTTTGTCACCCACGTCGAATTCGTTAGGCATCTGACATACTTACTAATGTCTTTTTTATCTGATTCCAAGTCTATATTTAAGTACTCTGGTCCCCATTACTCCATCATATCCAGATATTGTTTGCCCGAAAAAAAAACTTATTATCCCATTCATACCATTATTTGGTCATTATGATGGTGGTGATAAGTTTCATTTAATTTCTTTACATTTTACGCATTTTAAGCACGACTTCATAGAAATAATTTGAGAGATGACAGACGTAGACTTTGTTGGAATAATAGAATAGAGAGATATAGAAATATTATTATCTAGAGACTAAACTAAATTTAGTCTTAAATTCAGACAAATTTAGACATCAGCATAGTAACTTATCACACAGTATCTTTACATGGCAGATATAAGAAATTTAGCAAGTTTTATAGTTGCTGTATTTGTCATAAATTAAGACTATTTATTATCACCCATGTGCTGCAGTAATTAAAACATTAAAAGATAAAAAGCATCTAAGATATAAAACTAGTTTTAACATGAGATTTATACCAAAGCTTCATTACCATATCAAAACTTCCTATGTTGTATAAATAAAACTTGAAAGGTGTGGGCGAGGACTTTTATAGCTTAGGGTACAATATTTTAAGAATACCGTTAGTATGCATATATTACGTTTTCGGGTCATTATCAATTAGCAAACACATAAATATTAACATAAACCCACTTTTTGAAATAAAAATCAGAGCAGATTTGAAAGATGCGACATTATTTTTTGTAATTTACGAAAACTTGGTGTAATGTGTTTTATAATTTCTTTTTGGAGATTAAAATTTTATTACTTTTATGCTTTTCAAGTTATAGCTTCTTTAATAAGGATAAGCTCCTTGTATATATAAACAAATATAGGAATTAAAATATTATTATCTACATAAGATAAGCCAAGTAGATTTCGAGTAAGTAATTGTATTTTCATCATCATTATCATTATCAACAGAGTGCAAGAGAGTATTAATTGTAATTGTTTGAAAAAATAATTACAATACTATTATAAGGTCATTCTAAACCTATGGGGCTACGGAATTGTAAGTAGCAATATACTATAAAAACAGTAGACAAACACAAATCACCAATATTATGTTAACGACAAGCAATCAGTGTCACACCTAATTATAATATTGAAAAATATGCGAAAGTGTGAGAATTTTATATCGTTCAAATTAATTTCCTCGACTTTAATGGAGTCGATCAATCTGGGGCCAAAGAAAATACATTAATATTGAATTATGTGTCGGGAAGTTTGTCGTAGAATTGCTGTGGAATTATCACAATATTCGTATTAAGGAAACAACTTTCATTCGTCTGATAGAAACAGAGATAAGATATTTAAAATAAACACGGTTTGCTTCGGTACCACTGTTCCCAGTAAGTTACACTACACCATCTGTTCAGTGTGCTTTTTTATGGAAAAGAGCGATACAAGATACTCATATGACAGCTTGTATTTGAACCTCCATGAACACTTGTTGCCCGAGAAATTCCTTTAAACCAAGTAAGAAATGCTGGCTCTTAAAAAATATTCGTTTATAAAAGCTTACGAGAAGCTTCGGAATAAAATTTTCTCTAGGCCTCTAGGTATTTCTAGCCTAAAACACTTTTGCTGCAATAGGTACTCTCTCTACGTTTCGTAAGATAAAGGATCTCAAGAATAAAAGGGAACATTTTCCATTTTAACGTTTGCATCGGTACCTATTCTATGGGTATCAAATGGCATAATTTGTACAGTCGACAACTCATAAAACATACAGCAAAATCTATTACGAATAAATAAGGTGTTTGATGTTCTTATTATACAACGACTTTCTTGCTCCGCGTGGGTGATGTGCCAGACAGAATTGCCCTGACTCAGGGTGATTCTATGACTTGGTTTGTCTATGAGTAATTACACCCCCACAGATTTTGCGTGATACAATCTTACGAAATTACTTGAAATATATTTGTTTTTGGTGCAATAGCTGAAACTAACCTATCACTGAAATCTTTCATAAGAATACCAGTTCGTAATTTGTCTTAACTTGTTACAACAGATTGATATAAATTAGATAAAGTTCATGAAAAAAGTGACTCATTTACATGCTGAATCATGAATCAACATGTGTTGTGCTGTTCTTTACTACAAATGGCGTATTTAAAAGAAAAGATATACGTTATAAAGATTCAAATTCAAAACGAATTCAACGAACCTGGTTGTTTAGAATAAAATATTCAGCAAAAAACAAAATTTACTACAAGAGCACGACAAAAACACGTTTCCACACACAAATTACACCTCCACCAGCGCTCGCGGCAAGAAAACGTTGTAAATTCACAAAAGGATTTTTATTTCTATCAACGATGGAGATAAAACTATTCAAAACATGATCAATGGCAAGCAATAATTTGCTGTGCTATCTACTTACGCAATAAACATAAATCATACGGACGAAGAGCGTCTTATGTTCATTTATGTGTCTGCAATAAAGTTCTCTAGATACAACGCTTATTAATAACTGTCCCAAGACTTCATTATCGACGACTCTACACGCACTTTTCTTGGCTATCAACAGTCATAATAACGCCTCTATCACGGGCTATTAATGAGCCTGTTTGTTTACATAAATTACTAAAAACTTACCTAAAAAGCTCAGACTCGGCTTCCCATCCACGGAATCGTCGTCGTCGAAACACTCCAACTTTTTCGTATTCATCTTGTCATCAACATACAGGCAAGTTTGATTCCTTTGAAGGTCACATGCACTTGTCTTTACACCGCACAGAATATACACCACTAGTTTGACACTAAAACTCCTTGGTAACACTGGCTGTTTTTGCACAACTTTTTTTTCACGGTTCTTTTTGAATTTGAATTTCGAACGTTGGAGCGCAGCGCGCGCGCCGCGTCAGTGCCGCCTCGGAACTCGAGCGCGAGTGACGCGGTCGCCGACATGTGCCTAGATTCATGTCGGACGGCCTGACCTGTATGTAGCTAATCTGATTAAGTGTATGCGCTTGCTCGGTGCGTTTTGTTGTTTCTCAAGTTTTGAAGCTTGAATGAGACGCGTTATCGATACTGTTTTGTTTTGTAGTTTGGAATATGTAGAGTCATACATTGATAAGAATTGGTAACTTTAAAGTTTGAACTAGCAAAGGGACAACATTTGTTGACAATAAAAATTGAATTTATGAATGGAGACGATATTTTCTTAGCACATTTTTTAAGTTACTTGTAATTAAAACGTGATTTATGTAACTTAATTTTTCTTAAGCTCTATATTTTTAGCTGTTTTTATATTTACAGGCCAAATTGGAACTACGAGTATATTATTTATTTAGTAGGACTTAATTACTGGTCCTTTTATTGAAAAACAATGATTCGTTTGTTTAAAATTTAAACCACACGAGCTGCGAACATTCAGATTGAGCTCACATACACAATGCGAAACGCAAATTATTACTTGGAATGGGGTCGGAATTCACCCCATATTGTATTGTAAAAGCACGCGACTCTGTCCATGAGAACACCCCTTCATCTAACGGGAATAACAATACCAATTGTGCAGACCTAATTTTATGTTTCGATCAATTCTTTTGCAACCAGTTTGATGACTTTATTTTTAGTTCTGATTTAAGTTTTATAAACAAGTTAAGTTCCATTTAAAGGTACAGTACGCTGAGCGATCTTTCGTTGTAGCAAATAGGACCTGAGGAATTATGTAGAGAGAGAGTCAAAACTCTTTGTGTATGTTAAAAACCTACGAGTGTGTGCCAAAGCACATAGTTGGGTTAATTGCCATTTTTCAAGAAGTCTACAAAAAGGCACTGTGCATTACCTTTGCGAAAAAAAAATTGTCTTGATGTGACGTCATTTACAAGATCCTGTTTCATACATTTATTATGCAGGAGACGTATTTGCAACCGTTAGAATTCTTTCGCAAATAAAATCGACCAGATTGTATGCGAATTCGTACAATTTTAACGATCTTGTATGTAAATTTGAATTTGAGCTTTTGCCCGCAGCTTCGCCCACGTAAAATTTTGTGTCACAGAATAACGACCCTGTTTCAAAAACCGAGATAAAAATTATCCTATAATCCTTTCATGGGATTCAAAAGGAATCGAATTTAAAACTTTGCATTGTTCATTTGAAAATATTACATAATCAAAATACAAGTCACATCTCATTCTGTTCTAAGATGTTACAAACAAACTTAAGTTCATTTCACACGTCTTATCAGTAAAATGATAAGCACATTATGAACCTTAATCTGAATGACTAGAGATGTGCGAAGAATGACACCTTACCGATTGTTTAGTCGTAAACGCATACCTCTGTTGGGATGACTCAACGGTGTTCTTAGAACCACAGACCAACATGAATGTAAATTGTCTACGGGAATTTCTTCCTTTTGAAGAGACAATGACTTCAAATAAATATTTGTAGCCGAATTTTTCGAAGTAAGTGGTGAATGGGTTAAGTACTTTTTACAAAAAAAAATACAAACTCTATTCCATCTCAGTCATAGAGTCTGTCTTATGGTTCTAAATTGAACTTGAACTAATCAAAAGCATAAGTAAATAATAATGTATATTACGAGCAAAAGTATGAAATTACCCCCTTGTTTTTTGTTCCGAAATGACTATTTAAGTATCTATCTAAGTATAGTATAAAAGTTTACAATATTACCTTTAAGATGATACCATATTTATTTATCTTTTACTTAGGTCTGTGTACATAACATATATTAAGATTGAAAAATCGACTTTCGTGCTTCGTTTTGGAATACGCATCTTAGGCTGAGTTGCATCACTTAACTTTAACGGTAACTATAACGATAACCGGTGGTTTTTGTATGGAGTTTGACAGATTTTTGACGTTTGTCAAAGTTAAAGTAAGATGGTGCAACCCAGCCTTAGTCTTCAAACACTTCTCTAGGTCTCTACATAAATTAGCAAGTGACAGTAATATAAAGGATCTTATGAGAGAGTGCCTAAAAACAATTTTAATTCAATAGTATAGGTATGTAGACTGAATCATCAACCGGACTTTCATTACTAAAGAAACATTTGTTTGCCTATTTGTCTACCACCACTACACGTTCGGAGCTTCAATAAAACCGCCACGTTATTTCAAAAATTAAAATAATTAAGATAAAACACGTATAAAAAGCCAGTAAAATCAAACGCGTCCAGACTTTATCTTCTTAATTGATTGAATAAAAGTCGTTAAATTATAACAGAGATAGTAAAACTTCGATCATATCGGAGACCGTGGAGGGTTTGAAACTAGTCAAGGTTGTTGAACACAGGCTCGTAATGTTCCGTATATTTTAAAATTTCTGGTATCTTTTACACATCCCTTAACGGTATCAGGCTTATTATGTAGGCTTACCTTAACTTATTGAGATAGTTGATGGTTAAAACATTCAAACTGATAGTTTCTATTACATAGGTACTTTATGTTACTGTCTTTCTTCGTGGATAAAAAAGTTTTTAACTTTGTGTGTTATGTAAATTATGAATCATAAGTAGCTGGGACCTCTTTAAAGGAATTTATTGCTATTTATCTCTTTATAAAAGTGTAAGTAGATTTTTGTTTCTAGATAAAAAACATATTTTTGAATTTTAAGCCACAAAAATGCATAATTAATAACTTGCTTCAATTCATTTACTACGTCAACTCTACCCTTATGTTATAATAGTTTTTCAATTCCCGACGGTACTCTACAAAAGGGCCCAAACCTTTGAAGTGTGTAAGAGCCCAGTTCCCACACAATCGTAGTTTTTTACCGAAACGGTTCACGGACCGTGGCTCTTGGGCCAATTTTGTGAGACCCGACCACCTTATAATTTTAGACACCATTAATCATGGAAGAGACCGGCGAATGACACTTCAAATGGTCAAGTGAAAGTTAAATATTATGCGATTGTCAACCCTATTGGAAGGGGAATAAGACGTGCGAAATACAGGACAAAATGAAACCTGAAATTATGGGAATCATGAATTGATTTTGTTTTATATCATCACCATCATCATCAACAGCCCTTTACAGTCCACTGCTGGACTATGAGCCTCCTCTACTATAGCGGAGGGTTGCCATAATCCCCTCGCTCGGCAGGTGGGTTGGAGATCGCAGATTAAAAGACTGATGTTTTTCAGAGAGCGCTGCCCGTTCTCCGTTCGTTTGTTTTTTAACAAATCAAAGTTATGATTCAAGTAAATGTATACCAGTTGATAGCAGCCTGGCTTGGTGGTTAGTGTATCGGACTACAATGCCAACTGCGGTTGCGGGATCGAGTTCCACTGAAGACAAACGTTAGTATGATGATCATGTAATCAATGTTATGGACGTTTGTGTATAAATTATGTATCTATATTAATTATGTATTTATGTTCGTTTTTCCGAAATCTAGTTGCTAAATAAAAAAATTCACATAATTCAGGGCTAAACAGATGGTTGATTATATGAACTTAGTTTCTTCCGCCACTTCTTTTCAGCACCAGTTCATAATATTGCTCCAAATTGGTGGTAGGGTAGGCTATATTTAGAGCGATAAATAACGACTTTTATGACTATTGTGATTGTTAAAAAAAAATACTAACTTATTAACAGTTAAATTATCAATTTACTGTTACAAACCCCAACTTTCATTCGATTCAAACCACCTCTTACATTTGTAAAGCCTACTCGCTGTCGTACGCGGCACTACATTACGCCGGTTGCGTAAACTGCTAAGAAATCAGTTAACATTACCATTCAGTTTTGTGTTAATGGCGTGCAATTGAGTAGAATCGAGACCACACCGCGACAGGATATGTAATGCACAGTACAGTACTGTGCAGAAATAAGTACGGTTTTGTCCTGTTGAGGTAAAAGTTACTTTGGGTAAGATACAAGAGGTAAATCACTAATAAATTATTCGTTAAGTTTACCCCTTCTCTCCTTTTTTCTTTCTCTCAAACAAAATTGGTTGGTAACTATGTATAAAAATAGCACTAGATTCATCTTCTTTAAAGACAAAAGATGTCTTATTGGTCCAATCAAATACCTTTTTTTAATTTTTCGTCAAGGGCGAATTACATTAGGCAGGCTTGATGAATTTTCGACGTGAGAGCTAGTATAAATTATTCGTATAGGTCGTTTCTTCGTTTCAGCCAAATGACGTCCACTGCTGGAACCGTCCTGCGCTGCCTGCATCCAGGTTCTTCCCGCGACTTTTACCAGAGCGTCCACCTAGTAGGAGGCCTAGCTGCCCACGCTACGTCTTTCAGCCCGAGGTCGCTACTCGAAAAGTTTTCTGCCCCAACGGTATATGTAGACAAATGAAGCTGCCAAAATACAAACTAAGATTACAATAAATGATGCTAACTCATTGGTAATTCTTCGAACAATGTGTCACAAAAGTGCCGACATGTAAACACCAACAAACATCAAAACATCACTCTCTCTTTTGGCAAACAAAAAAACAGGGACAAATCCGCGCCCGATTGTACCTGCGTTATTAATAACGGCCTACTTTTGCGGACAGGTGCAGCATTGTCCGTGAAGAAATACCTGCGACTGCGCTTAACTTTAAGCGGACAATAAACAGAACTTAAAGAACGAAACCACATCTGGGTTAAGTGCGTTATGAAGTAACTAGATCGATGTAAAATCGATCGTAAAAACTCAATGACTTAAATTAAAGCTTGTCTCTACCCTATTAGCATAATGACCCATTCTTACCCGTGCCTCGCCCAAATTTATGAGAGAGCCTGCAGCGTAAGTGGCCAAAATTCAAAATGTAAGCAGGCGCGAATTACCGAAGAATTACCCAAAAACCTTGGTCAGACCGTGTTCTTTTATAATTACGTCTTTATGATGCCCAAAATTGTACACGAAATGATAAATGGTAACACTTTAAGTAATTATCGGGGACATATTTTTAGTTTTGTTTACTACGATACTGAAATATGTTGCAGAATGGAGTGATAACTTTTGGGTAAACTCAATGGAAACATTGCTCATTTTTATCGTCGTCCATAAATTTCGTTTTTTAAAACCTTTCATGTGATCTTACCATTATAAACTTAATTTGATGTTTTGTATGTCTTGTTGTTATTAGCTCAATATTAAGTTGTTTGTCTACAGGATTAAAAGAGACAGATTGTCTTTAAAAAATATAATTATTTATTATGTCACTCACTGTACCGGAATCTTTTAAAGTTATTCCATCGATGATAATGTAGGTATCTACTATTACGTGCCTACTATTATTTTCTTCTTCGAGTGCTGCCAGTATTTCACAATTCAAATTTTCTCCAACAGTCACTACTTCTTTAAAGCGTAAACTATTTGCTCGACCAACATCTCATCAACCTTCGTTAGCACCAAAAATCTGGAGGTCACAGTCACGGTCAACAGCATTGCTAGAGCCGTTTTTATCCTTAGGTATCCCGACGGCCCTTTTCTGGAGCCCTGTTTAAAATTCCGCTCCCGTACATCCGAGGCGGGTTCCAAACATATTTAAGCGTTCCATTCGTGATCTTTTCCCATCTGTTTTTTCTCAAAAAAATCCCTGTTTTTGTTACATTTATGCGACGATATTCGAGACATAATTCAAGGGAGTTTATTAAGAACTGACACGGTCACGTAGCACAAAAGAAATGATATTTTATAGTTTGTTTAAGATTATTGACCGTCGTAAGTTTGGGGACGTGTTAATTTTTTAAAGTCCGTATTATTGTGTTTTATTGATAGGGGATCAACTTTTATGATATTGTTTACGGTCATTGAAAAGGTTAAATCAAGGTTACAATTAATCTGTTTATGCTGTAATGTAGGCATTATTAACCACTTTGCCAAATAAGTGATTGAAAGAGATTTAGAGTTAGGAACTTATCCGTAAGCTACTGGCCATACATACATAGTATAAGTTTTGTTTGGAGCTAGTATAAATTAATATAATAGATTACGATAGCACATCAAAGTAAACGCAGAGGCATCTTTGTGCTACTTTGTAAAAAAATTGTACAGTCTATGGTGATGGTGCCGCTGTGATGTGATGAGCATGTATACGATAGGAAGTTAATTTGATTTTCAAACACTTATAACAGATCCCACGCTTACGCATAATCCATAATCAGCAGTCCAATTATAAACATCACCATAGTTTCCACGTTACTAAAAGTTGATCAGATCAGTCCGTCCAATTTTCTTATAACATCACTCAACCTGTCAAGCATTTAACAGCAAGTCTTGTTGGTCCACTAAGATTAATGGGTCCGATTAAAACACCAGTTCTGAATGATCAGAATACGAAGTCGTTCACGAATAAAATGACTATAAAAGGAACCGTATAAAGTATCTGATTTGAAAGATATAGAGCAATGCACAAAGAATTTGGAATGTAAAATTGTAGTTTGTAAAAGTAGGTATAATTCAGAATGCTAAAGGTGGTGAAAATAATTTATCTACAATGCTTATTTAGAACTGACGAGCCTTTTTAGTAAGAGTTTAAAATTCAAATTGGTAAAAGTAAATTCACAAGTCGTCACGTCTAATATATTTTATAGATTTTTTTACTTCATTTTATGTACTAGAAACGTGTGAAATAGCCAATAGGTACTCGTATATGGGCAAAAAGTGCTTTTCTAGAAAACTGTCTTATAAATAAGTTTGTAAATACTTTAGATTTCATGAATACCCAAACAGGACCTTATTTCGATATACTAAGGTAATACTTTAATAGCGAAGGTAACTTACAGTAAGGACTCGAAGTAGGTTGGTCCATTTAGTGATTGCGTAACACGATTGCTTTCTCTCAGAATGTTCCTAGGTTTTATGCAGAGATATTGAAGTAAAAGTAATTCGAGGCTGCAACCGCGCTTTCCACTCATAAACGCCGATGGGGTAATTAAAAACAATTTATGGATTAACCTTAATAATAAAAGCTGGTCTGGCACAGCGACTTATACCTAAAGGAATACTTAAGAACTAAGAGAAATAATAAAACAAAATTACTAAATAATATTTTTGATCCAGCTTTACTATGTAGTAATAAAGTAAAAGAAAATACATGCTTCATTCAAAGCAACAAACGTAAGTATCATACTAGGTCCAATATCCTTGGTAGTATAAGCTGTAAAAAAGCAAAACAAATAAGAAGAAAAAAAAATGAGACTAATTTTCTCAAGTGTGTCTAAATTCATCCTTAAAAACAAAGTAAAAATGCTAAGCAATAATAAGAAAAGGTCATGTGTGTCTAAATTCATCCATATAAAGGTGCCGCCAAAAGTCAATCAAAATCGGGAGCTATTAATCGAATAAGGTCATCCTGACGAAGGTTTTCGTAAAAAGGTCCCAACAAAAACCTCCGCGAAGGTAAAGACCGCACAGCAGACTGTACAATTTCGTTGCAAAATAGCTCCTGTTGCAACTACGTAAGATGCTAGAGTTTAGCTTGAAGTGCTGTCGTTTGTAAAGGTACGCGCCCGGGACGCGAGCGTTGACTCGGCTGACTCATCGGCGGGAGACGCAAAAACTGGCTCAAACGCGCTAAGATGCTGCTGGCAGATTCCTGGCTTAGACCAGCTGGCAGTAAGATTTTAAGTCTAGTTTGAATTTAGAACTCGATCTGTTTAAACTTTACGCAGGCTTACGATTAAAGTTATTCGTTACTTATAGTATTTTCAGATGGTATGCACTGAATGGTAATTTGCTTGAATGTGTTTTCTATCTCTTGCAGTCGTGACATTTAAATTGATACTATCAAAAAAGGTATTCACAATGGTAAATCCTTAATTATTAATGAGCCCATCTGACACGATACTAGAGAGATCTAGTCTCTACTCTCCACGAATGAAGGAATGCTGCATCTTTTTTCATGTTTGATATGGATCTTCCATATTCTGCATTTTATAAGTATCTCCAGATACATCTCAAAATGTATCTTTCTTCTTCTTTCCTAGTTCATCTTCACCTTCGCTGTTTGTTGTTTTATACCCACTACACGGCCTGCTATTTCCCCTTTAACCTCATTCACTGTTGTTCAAATGCTTTTAACATTATCATTCTTTAAGACATTATAATCATCACAATTTTTGGCGCTGTCTCCTGTCTTTCATATATTTCATAGCTGAAAACCTAAAGCGTCTTCTTACCCGTTCAATTTTCCATCCTTCTAATAAGTAATTGTTTGCTATAAACGGTCCGGCGCAACCTGTTCTCATTGTTGCTTGGAAATGCGTGTCGCTGCGCGACGGTAGCTTGAGTTGTGTGAATGAATGTGTCAAGCCAGCTTTTTATTTCGGTCTAGACTCAATTTTAAGTTCAGACTTTGAGGGACAGTTTTGCCGCGCGTAAGACAGTAGAATAATGTAGGTTATTTAGGTTGATTGATCTTTGTGATGGTGCCGTCTCTCGAAAAATAATTATTCCATCTCGTTTGAGTTAGAGAACAATAAAATTATTGTTATTTACCTAATTGTAATTTTAGCTGTTTGATCAGAAAAAGTTATTTTTGCATTAAAAACTTACAACACTGTATTTTTTAGGTAAGTCGTCGTTTGCTCCTAAAATATGCCTATTGTAGCTTAAGAAGTCTGTTACCACAGTATTGACTTCAGTATTATAGTCGTCATTAATCTTATAATCTTCATCATTAAAGTCTAACGCAAAATTTAATGAAATTTATAGATTCAAATACTAATTAAGCCCATTACCCAACACTTCCCGTCTGGCTTTCCTCATTATAAGTCTTGGACACAGCTTTCCATCCTTAAAAGGATAGAATTACAAATCTATCGAACGCGTCAACTTTTCTACTATAATCTGTTCTCGCTGCTTACAGTGGTATCGGCGTCTATCAGTGTTGCCAACATGTAATCCATTTAAAGTGTGCGCGGCTCAAGATTCAGGGTAAAGATAAGTCGCATATCCTAACTAGAACGGTCAGGCTGTAAGCCAGACTATTTTTAAAACCTGAAGATATATCTTAAGAACCTAACCTACGAGTAAGTGACGAAAATATTAATGATAGCACCTTGAACGACAAACGTAATAAACATGGAGCTGAGATGGAATTTTGAGACAGCTCTCGATTTTGGTCACTTTTATTTTTAGTTATTGGCATTATTGCAAAAAAAGTTCTGTAGGAATATAATTTAATAGAAAGGATTTTAGTAAATGCAGAATTGGGCCAGCTGAATGTTGAATTTTCAAAGATTTATATACTACAATGTTTGATGACATTATATTACTTTTTTTTTCGGAAAATCTCAGTCAGCAAGTTTTTGTTTTAGCGTCTTCACCCAACTTATGGGTGCTGGAGTTGATACAACCAAAATAGGATAGTCATGTTCAAATGGGCTAGCTTTCCTCATTAACCTTTGCAAGTAGTTACCAAGACTTAGCTGTATTAGCTGTAAATAAGCGAATTTATCAATCCAGCTGGTAACGCCCGCCGCCGTTATGTGCGTTAGTAAGGTATAACTGTAGAAGGGCAGGACTTAAAAAGGGTTTAAGTTTTATTTATAACCTTTAGCGTCTTGAATATGATCCTAATACAAATGGTGAGGGGTAAATGGTGCTTGATCTGGAATAGTTGGATACTAAGCGATGAAAAATTAGTATTTAAAATCGAAGCAAAATTGCTTTTAGTTTAGGTTTTAGTTTTACTCGCTTAACTGGATCATGTAATATAACTGGAAAATTAGAAATTATTAACATACCAACCCTTTTAAGTTTCATTTTGATGTACAGTCAACAGCGTACATATTACATATACATACTTACTTTATTATTTTATTGCGAATTTGCCCCTGTTACAATTTATTACTTGCTATTAGTGTTTATCTTTTACATGCCATTGTCTCTATAATATACGCTAACTTCTAACTTCAATTCTACGAGTATAGGCCAGTAGAATTAAACACAAAAATTGATTAAATCGGAAATAATTCCTACAAAAGATTTTTTTGCTTTAATGGCTTCATTGGTTGCCCATTAAGACTCTCCTAAGTTTTCGACTTCGACGGAGTTGTGCTTAAGTGGTGGGGGCCCCCGAAAGGGGCATTTTTTCGGTTTTCCGGTTATACCGCGTAAAGGACTTACCCTATCAAAAAGTGGTCTTCATGACGGTTGAAGGGCACTTAATCCTGCATTGAATAAGACCAAATTCATATGTTTTGGACAAACCGTTCTCGCGCTAAAGTTCGGCAAAGTAGAAAATATACGTATAATTAATGACCCTCTCCACGTCCAATGGCTTGTTACCCACATGCTTCCAAGCCTTGTAAAGGGTCGCCTTAACCAGTGTAACCCTAACAAGGCTCACGAGTTTGATTCGCTTATCCTTGTTCGTCCCAGCCGTTCCTTAACTGCGGTTGCTGCACCTCTTCCTGGCACTCTCCTGAACGACTCTGTGTTACCTAATGTGGCTGCCCCTCTTCCTTGTACCCTCCTGTACGATTTCATTGCTTAGCCATATGCCTGGTCCAAGGTTCGACGCCACAAAATCAACTTCGTACGAGTGAAAATAGTTTAAATACTATTTCCCGTGCTTGCAACATTTTTCTTTACTGCTTCGCCTCTATTAGTCGTAGAGTGATTGTATATATCCTATAGCCTTCCTCAATGTATGAGCTATTCAACACAAAAATAATGATTTCAATCAAACTAGTAATTCTTAAGATTAGCGCGTTCAAACAAACAAACAAAAAACTCTTCAGCGTTTTAATATGAACTTGTTGTTGTTGATTTTTGGCGTCGAACCTTAGACCAGGCATACGGCTAGGCAACGTAGTCATGCAGGAGGATACAAGGAAGAGGGGCAGCCACAGTAGGTAACACAGAGTCGTTCAGGTGAGTGCCAGGAAGAGGTGCAGCAACCGCAGTTAAGGAACGGCTGGGACGAACAAGGATAGGCGCATCAAGCTCGTAAGCCTTGATAGGGTTACACTGGTTGAGGTGGCCCTTTTCAAGACTTGGAAGCCTGTGGGTAACAAACCATTGGACGTGGAGAGGGTCATTAATTATACGTATATTTTCTACTTTGCCGAACTTTAGCGCGAGAACGGTTTGTCCAAAACATATGAATTTGGTCTTATTCAATGCAGGATTAAGTGCCCTTCAACCGTCATGAAGACCACTTTTTGATAGGGTAAGTCCTTTACGCGGTGTAACCGGAAAACCGAAAAAATGCCCCTTTCGGGGGCCCCCACCACTTAAGCACAACTCCGTCGAAGTCGAAAACTTAGGGGAGTCTTAATGGGCAACCAATGAAGCCATTAAAACAATAAAATCTTTTGTAGGAATTATTTCCGATTTAAAAGCTAATTCTACTGGACTAGTAGTTGCAAATTCTAATTAGAGCACAATTTTAATCAAATAAAAACAAAAGAGCATCGTGTCAATTTGGAACTTGTTCAAACTCGTTCACATTTTGAATCATTGTGCAGACGACAGCACATCAAGCTTAACGCTCTTTTCACTATTATTGTAGTTGTAATAAAAACGATTTTAGAACTTAAATACATAGATGGATGTGCTGTAGCCCGTTTAAGGGTATTTCTCCGGAGGCAAAATTTTCTATGTCTTTGGGTATAGTTCTGTAACCAGCTAACAAAATGGCGTGCAATATTTTTTTTAGTATAGCTTAGGTTTATCCCTATCTGGCGCAAATTACATTTTTGAAATAATTGCTGTCTTTTTACAAAATAAAAATATTTGAAGTGTGATTCTCTGATTCATATGGTGTGTCCGTTAGCCATTTTCCGGAACAAAATGGTTGATGTAGCATTTTCCTTTTGATATATCAATATAAATTAAAATTATTTCGAAAGCTAATGAGTTGTCCTTCTAGNATTTTGTGGCTAAATGGCGCTGTATAAAATTGCCCAACGATTTATTTATTTTTATTATTATTTCAGCTACACTTATGGCGTCCATAGCATATAATTATATACTGCTGAGCATAGGCCTCCAATGATTTCGAGATTAACTGATTGCCATTGATACAACCTCTATAAGCTCATCTCACCTTCTTCACCTTGTAGGTGGACGTCTTAACAACAATAGCTTGGATAAGTGATACAGCTCGGTAGAGTCATCTAAAATACCTTAGTGCCATAAGATGAAAGTCTACATCCAGTGTGTGTTATCAGTGATGACAAATTGTACTGAAAAGCGGCCTCTTACTGTAGGCTTACGAACCACAAAGTTGCATAGTGTACTATGAAGTGTACTATGCTTTTTTTTATGCAATCGAATCTGAAATGAGGAGATCCGTAAACGATCTAAAGTCGCATGGTGGCATAGTCCGATGTTTTAGCAAGCTGAAGTGATAATGGGCAGGACACATAGTATACAGAAATGATGGCCGATGGGATAGCACGTTTCTAGAGTGGAAGCCACGTGCCGGAAAGCTCAGTGTAGAACGTCTTCCCACAGGAAGGCACAGGATGCAGGCCGCTACCAACCGGTCATTATGGAAATCATTGGGAGAGGCTTATGTTCAGATGAAATGATTATGATGATGACAAAATATTATGGATGTATACTAAAGTTTAAAAAAAAAATGTTTTTTCACGAATTATTGTGGAATCGTTGCATTTTTTCATAAGAACAGATCATTGTTTTTGTTATAATATGATTATTTTCTTAATTTATAGCCAATTGTACATAAAGATTATAAATTTTATTTCTATTTTTGATTAATATGTAACAAATTCTGATTCATATGGGCACAAAATATTTGAACGTCGATATCTTGAAAACTACTTTACAAAAACGAGTCTCTTATCCAAATATATGTTATTGGGTGTACCTATTTTCATATGAGTCTATGTTACAAACCTAAAATTGAATTTGAAATTTGTCCATATGAATCAGCCGAAGAATGCGATTTCGAAGAAGTGTCCTTAAAGAACCTAATGGTATTGTTGACTGTTTTGCATTTATGATTATAACATTCTACCTGCCTCCCAAGACTTCTTGGAATGCACTTTAGTGTACCATTTTGGGACTAAACATGGGTAATATATTACTTTTATCAGTGGAATTTCTTGGTCGAGTGAGCATTGGTCTTTTTACAATTTAAAAAGGTCAATAAATGTCACTTTTGATACATTTGTATTGGTTCCAAAATTTCCAAAAAAGGTACAGACGACATTACGTCAATCTAAATATCAAAGCATCTTAATAGGTACTCATAAGGTCATATTTTTCAACTATTTAAAACAGATATTCTAAGCTGGTGTATTTTACATTGCTCATAACTCTTAAATGAATAAGATTTATCACATAAAACTTTCACAGTGATGGAAAATTACCAATCGATCAACATGGAAAGCATTGGGGGAGGCCTATGTTCAGCAGTGAACTGGCTGAAATGATGATGATGATGATGATGAAAGTTAGAAAAAAATATGTCATCTACATTCACATAATAAAAGTAATAAAAATTCAAAAGGGAAAACAGGAGCTCAACATTTTCTTTCAATAATTTAATTTAAATAATGCGTAAACTATAACCTACTATCATTTTACACGTAAAAACATATCAATAGAGACCGACTCTATTTCTGGCGAGATTTCATTACGGAAACATTACTTGAACGTAAACATTTACATCCTATTTCCTCACGGCGCATCTGGACATCCAAAGTTATTACTGCAAGGTGATAGAGATCGGCAGGTATCTATTACTTACTTAAATTATACCAGTAAACAGCAAATTTAGGATAACTGTTACCCATTTTACACGATGGACTTGCAGGAGTTATACTATCCGAACTCTAGTAAATAAATATTTTTGAAACTTGAACAATGTGATGCCATTTCATAGTTGCAGCTAACGCAGCTAAGAGTTTAATTTTTTATTGAATATGCTAAGAGATTCGCACTTTTCGGTGGAGGAATTTCGACTCATGCCTGTCCAGGCATCAGAGTCATTCAGAGTCCTCTGATAGTAGCTTTAAATCAACTCCCTTGTACCTATGTCCCGAAATTATTTTTTCTTTTATGTGATTCTAAATTCCTTGGACATCAAAACCACGCGAACAAGAAGTATTTTGCACCTTAACGCTGGTATACGTCGATAAAACTTACAACCTCTGTCGTATACAAGCATTGCTTAGTTTGATGGCACAGAATACACTGTCTAAGAGTTCCCAATAGATTTAAAATCTGGGCCAAAAAGTGCCTACAATCTTCGATCGTATGACTCACAGAGTCATAGAGGAATGCCCAAATGGTAACGCAACAATAAAACCAAATGACGGACAGGCTTGCGCAAGCGCAATTTGCGTCTAATCAAACGCACTCACCGTAGAGATAGATATTTAGATAGATAGACGGTATTGTTTCACTGGGCGTGTGGCTGATGAGCAAATGATTTAGGTTTAATGGATTGTTGCACCCGTAAGGTCATTATATAGTGCTGTTTATGAATACAATGGTTACTTAGATGTTCATGTAACCTATAATCATTGCTTGGTGAAATAGCTATTTAAACAAATTATTTACTTTTAATTTTACTTGTAGACTTGGCTCAGACACAGAGAATGGTACAGAATACTGGGAAGCATTAAGGTAGCAAAAGTAGTTTTCACTGATAAGAAAGCTTCAAGTCAATAATGCAATCCATACAATGTAGTCATGATCAAATAATAAGGAAGATATATACCCATTATTTTTGCTTTAAGAACGGAATTGATTTATCTATAACTTGCTTTTTAAAGCACCCTTGATGACCCTTGTGACAGGAAGCCGTATGATGACGGCAGAGTAGAATACCTACATTGTTACCAACCCCTACTCTTTCCGCGGGTGTCGTAAGAGGCGATTTAAGGACTACATATCAAACAGAGAACGGGCAGCAGCGCTCTCTGAAAAACATCAATCTTTTAAACTGCGATCTCCAACCCGCCTGCCAAGCGTGGGGATTATGGCAAAACCCTCCACTATAGTGGAGGAGGTTCATAGTCCAGCTGTGAACTGTAAGGGGCTGTTGATGATGATGATGTGATAGAAAAGGGTACTATTCTACTCATTATCAAAAAGCATAGTCCAAACTATACAATTTCTTCAATATAAACATGAAAGCGAAAGCCGATCGAAATCAATTTCCTGCGATAAAATTCAAATGGACGGTGGTAATTATGTTTGTTTTAATTAACCACGTTTTGATTTACCAATTTGCTTGGTTGATGGCCGGCTATTTTGTTTATTTACAGCTCATGGGCTATATTTATGGTTTCTTTTAGTAATTTATGGCGCTACTGATTATGAGTTTTCTGATTGTTATGCTGATATGCAATTCGGTAGATATTTTTGTTTTAAAAGGTTTTAAACAGCCAAGCCACTTAATATCTAACGTGTAGAGTTAGGGCGTTTAGAGTTCAGAGCTCTACATGAGATCTTATAACATTTTCATAGCTTGCCCTACCACCACTTCGGGACAGCAGGACACTGGTCCTGAGAAGAAGTGGCGGAAGAAAGTCAATCTCCTTTGTTAGAAAAGAGGAAGTAATAAAAAAGTTCTACGTAACGTAACACTGTAGGTATTATACCTATAGAAATATGCGTCGTATGCCCACGGTATGCCAGTTTAATGTGCTTCTCAGAGATCTGTTAAAGTTGTTAAAACAAACATGAAAACAAGTGAAAGTCGGAATAGAGTCGTTTAAAAAATTGCTCAGATTGCAGTAGAACTAGATAATTGTTGGAGAGTGGCCCTTGGAATTCTTAGGCTAAGGGCTCGCTTACACAAGTGATCATATTTAGATAGGACTACGAGTATATTTAAAGCTTTCTATTTTTAGGTTAAGTTTCTTTCGTTTGTCATGACTGTTGCTTTGTAAGAAGCAACTTATAATAATTCATAAAGAGTCCCTAACACTTTTATTTTATTAGTAAGTTGAGGATAGTAATGGCTGATGCCACTAAATCGGTGTCAGATATAATAAATCGCTGTAGACATCTGAAACGGCTTAAATTGACGGCTTAGCCCTACAAAGCACAGAAACTTGAGCCTTTTCTGTAAATAATAGATTCAAGTATGCCCCTATCAAACTTGGAACCAACCACAATGATTTTACACTACGTTGTTCCTTCAGGGAATCGAACGCAAATCTTTCAAGTCCAGTACCTCTAGTACGAAAAACTTTCGATTTCGAATCGTTTGCGTATTCGAATCGCCATCAAAAGATTTAGTACGAAAACTACAACAGCGGCCTTGTGAACGTGTCGTAAAATGAACTTAGTATGAGAAATGGTTGCACAAAACTTATTTTGATAATCAAAATTGTCACGTTATCGTTTAATTAGAATTTCATCGAATACGCAAATGATTCGAAGACGAAAATTGATCATGCCAGAGGTACTGAACGCAAGAGAGAGTCGTCATCTGTTAGCACTGACCCACAGAGGCGTCACTACCCAAAATTATTGTGAACTGTATTTACATAAAGTACCAGGACTACAGAATGAGAGTCACTTTTTAGCATTACATCCTTTTTCAATGGTGTGGTCTATGCTTAACCAACACAAGCCTGGAAAGCTTACGTGTGATAATTTATACCGTGCGAACGTATATTATTTATGTAGGGATACTGGAAAGCGAGGAAAGTGCTACCGACACCTGTCAGAAAAGATTCATGAACCAGTTTTTTGACCGATCAATATTGAAGTTGAATTCAATATTGAAATGATGGTCCTTCGAGGCCAAAGTGAACTTTTTGCGATGCTTGTTTCTGAAAATTTGAATTTTTGGTTAGTTTTTGATAAAAATTACGCACTTAAAACTTTTAATTAGAATTTATTTCAAGGGTATAATTAAATATGGTAAAGATGGCCCTTAAAGTTTAAACAAACCCTTAAATACTAGGCACAAACAAGACAATACATATTGCATTATTTTTTCAATAATAATTAAAACACGTATTATTTAAAAAATATATTTAAACAAACATAAGAACAAAACTCATGAACCCATCATCTTGATAAGTGCGATCATGATCCCACAAAGATTTCAAACTTATTTGCATCATTTTTACAAATCGCAGGCGGCATTGAAAGTCGACAATAAAAAGCTTCAAAGCGATCTCGATTCGTAGATCGATATCTCCAAAGTGTCATCTGATAAAATCGATTCCAACGTTTCATTAACGTACCCGTATAATGTGCGACCCATTACATGTAATAATATTATTTTATCAGAATCTGATGCATCTTTCATGAATATTATCGATGTTCCAGAATTCACACGCCTCATTATCGATTTTGAAACATAAAAAAGTCAAACCAGTTTTGACATTAATCATGTTTCACCTAATGATAATGTTCGGCGAATAATTTAAAGTTTGATGACACATTTTGAGATGATTTCACTTGAACTTGATCGTGGACCACCAGAACCAGCATTTTGGTCACTTTATTTTTAAAAGTAATAAGAGTAATTGTAGCTGTGTGATTGAGGGTTTTCTTCAAGACAGGAGGTCAGTCCTTGAATGGTGTTGGTTTTGTAGGTAACATTACAAGGAGTAGAATTTTCAAAATATTAAGTTGAAGCCTAAGGGAATTGCTCAATTTTGCCTTAGTATTCAAGACTGCAATTGTCAATACAGGAAACAGATAAAGATAAAAGATAAAAAGAGATTTGCGATATAGGTACAATGGCTAATAAAAAAATGGAGATGTTCCGTTCAGGCAACAGAGGGAAGATACGGCTTCGGCTTTGGATCATGATAAATTTTAAACTTTGTGGCTGTATAAGGAAGTAAAATTAACCGTTATTATTACAAATTCTCAGCACCCAGAAGTTTAAACTAGTTCCGAAATAACTTATCATAAACATAACAGTCATATTTGGGCGTTATACACAGAAATGTTATGTTTTCAAAACATAGTTCATTGCCCTTATATAGTGAAACATAAATTAACTACGAGTAGATCGCAGTCCAAAGCTTTTCCTTTCTCTGAAATACTACCTATAACTTCGTCTCGTACAACTGCCACGCATTCAGCATCAATATCTAACTAGCACTTTGATCCATAAAACCAAAGACGTAAGGGACTTACATCAGTTGCATTCGCAATTTACTTTTTGCTGACGACTGTATATTCACACGCTAATACGGTAGGTTCACTTCCAAATGAACTGGGTTTAGACTTAATTAAATTAAAATAAATCTTACGTTTTTTGCAACAGATGTGGAAAGAGATAAAGATGTTTAAGTTCAATTCAAATTCTTTATTAGGCCCTTTTTATGGGTCAGGAGGCAAATGAGCAGACGGATCACCTGATGGTAAATAATTACCGTCGATTTCAGGGCACTTCAACACGTTCTAAAGTACCTAGCTTGCTTGTCCTATCACCACTTAGGGACAACACAATCGAGCTACAAGCCACTAGTAGGAAATAAATACATTTTTATGTCCAATTCTGTCAAAATCTGTAAGCTACGTATTGTTGGATCTCTCTCTCTTTTCACGTTTACTCACTGTATCCATTAGCAGACTGCAACTAAACGCCCTTGGAGCTCAGAACTTTCGAAGTTCAATAAACACTGTGAGCACATTATTAGGTACTTTAACCAAAATCGCAAAAGTGCCGAAGACAAAAAAAAATCCTGCAAACTACTTATAAGTAGGTGCTTTTGTTCTCGAATGTTACATAACGTAACGTAAACCTACTGAATCCTTCTTAATTGGAGTATTTAGCGACAAATTGTGGCAAGATTTACATAGGACCAGCCAAGAAGAAAGTGCTCGTGTGGTAGCGATAGTGATATACTACTTGATTAGTATCTGACTTATGGAACGTACGTAGGGTATTTACTGATTGCATATAAAGCAACAGAGCCAGTACAAGTTGGAGAAATGTCGCGCAATTTATCAATAGGCAATGGAAGGGTAGGGAAGCGAATCCTACCATAATCATGATCCTCGTTGGCTAATATTAATGTGATTAGTTTCAAATCATAAGGTACTATTACTTTAGTGCCTTATGAGATCAGGGTTGTAGCTATAGAAGGAACGCCTAGACTCTTTTCCTAGACAGAAGACACAAATTAATAACTTTGTGATTGTTCTCAATTCGCTTCGATTGTTGCAAATTCGGTTCTATTACAATCACATAAGATGCCACAAAGCTTAAGCTAAGAGTGCCATCATCTGTAAATTGTGTTTGTTTTCTTCTTCGTTTCAGACAAATGATATCCACTGCTGGACAAAGATGTCCCTCATGGATTTCCACAACGACCGGTTCACCGGTCCTGCGCTGCCAGCATTTAAGATTTTTTTTATCTACGACGAGGAAGCTCTTGTCTTGCATCTCACCTGATGGTAAGTGATGATCAGGCCGAAGGTGGAAGCGAGCTTCACCCGGAATCCTCAACCACAGAGGAACTGGCTATCTTACCTCTCAAATGCCGGAACACAACAATGCTGTTAACATTATTGTTATTGCGACAGACTTAGGTAAGATGGTGGTAGCTAGCCAGGTGGACTTAGAACAAGCCCTACCACCAACCAAACCGAACAGACAAATCTTGCAAAAAATTGTATAAAATGAATAATTTTGAACTTCTATCGCAGCTCAAAAGTCTGACAGTGTTGTCAGTCCTCAAGATAAACTAAAGCTTCCACAGCCCTGATTGCTCATGCTCATATTCCATCACCACCACTTATCAACCAATACCCCGGCGCTAAAATGGCGCATGACTAATTCCACCAATTATCTGATTGCTAAAGTTTCTACCTCAACGCTTAAGCACTCAATCAAAGGGCAAACTGCAGAATTAGCGGTCTAATTTTCTCCTAATCTGCATATAGAGTGCAACTGTACGTTTATAACTATTGGGTCTTGGTGCAAGTGGCAAGAATATTTAATTTTATGCGTAATATGCGTCAGTTTAGCTCTTTAGGTGATGGGATGAATTTGCATTATACTTAGTTGAGGCCTGTACTCTGTTGTTGGTTTTATTGGGATGTCATAGTATGCTTATGATATCTAACAGTATCCCCCCCAAAGAAAACGCAAACTTGGTCGCCCTAAGCAAACTTGGTGGCGTACTGTAGCAGATGAGGTGAAGAAAATCGGCAAGACCTGGAGCGAGATCAAACGCGAAGCTCAAGACCGAACGCGATGGAGGACTGTTATGGACGCCCTCTGCCCCATCTAGGGGACATAGGACCTTAAGAAGAATTCTCTTATGAAGATACTGCTGTTCTTTTATCGAAGATACTTGTGAAAGATATTAATCAGTCAGGATATTTTGCTGAAGATACTAGTGTCTTGTGAGGTACAGTTGCATCATATCAAGTTAAAGTTAACTGGGAAACAACATAAGCCAATTTAAAGTACATTTTCTCACACGTAAATTTTTTGGAACATAGAAGTTCTCTAGCAGTTGAATCTACCAACATTTCCTATTGTGCAGTGTTGTTTTTCAGTTATGCATATTCCAATAATGAAAGTATAATTTCTGGAAATTCTAGTCCTTGGGTGGAGAAATCTCCGCTCCGCAAACCCACACGATTATAAATTCCGCTATGGTCTGACTTATCCTGTATATTAGTCAGCCGTCCATCTTGCCTCCTCAACCTGTCTAGACAGGGTAATAGCGTCATTTCGTACCACTTGATGGGCCGGTGACCAACTTAGTCTTATCACGGCTAAGCATCTTGCGATATCCGATGTTCATTTATTAAAATATTTTATTGCACTTTTACTGAGCATAGGACTTGTTGTAGACCAGGTAAAGATCTAGAGAAATCTATTTAAAATGATTAGCTGTGCCACTGATTTATTTATAACTGTGAAGCCGTTTGCCCACGGCTGCGCTTGCGTTGTTTTCTGCTTTCTCGTGGGATTGAGACATTTCCCTGCGGGAAAAAGTCCTCAATTTCTAGCTTATGAACAATGTCAATACATATAAATCGATCGATCCGTCTCTATGTTCGTTAACACAAGTTAAATATTTTGGCATTTTGTGTACATATTATTTGTAAACTAGCTTTCCGCCCGCGGCTTCGCCCGCGTGGAATTTTGTCTGTCACAGAAAAACTTTATCGCGCGCGTCCCTGTTTCAAAAACCGGGATAAAAACTATCCTATGTTCTTTCCCGAGACTCAAACTATCTCTATGCCAAATTTCATCAAAATCGGTTGCGAGGTTTAAGCGGGAAAGCGTAACAGACAGACAGACAGACAGACAGACAGACAGAGTTACTTTCGCATTTATAATATTAGTTGGGATAGGTGCAATATTGAAACAACAGTGTTAATGTGATCGAGTCGGAGCTGATGGCGACTGTAATAATTGGCAAGTACCTCTGCATTTCTGAGATACTTGCGAGTCGAAGGTGCTAAAACTATAATAAGCCATTCATTGCTTTCTCCAATTAACACATTGCACCAATCAGCCAATAACTAAAGTACAGCGCCTTAACACAATGTGAAATCCCTTACTTCGATTTGTTAAATCTAGTTTTATGACTAGCACCTACACTTAGCTAAGAAAATTCATGAAGTCGAATGATGGATTCCACACAGGTTTGCTTGTAATGTTCTTCCTTCGCCCTCATAAAAACATACCCACATAAAACTTAAGATCCTATCAAATCCGTATTACAGAGATTACACCGTTAAACACGAGATGGGACGTAAACCCAAGTCCAGTACTCAAAATCCTGTATCAGTAGATAAATCTCAGTCCCGTTACACTCTTAAACTTAAGTAAGATTAATATTGATCGGTCCTCTGAATTAACGTCTTAAGAGACAGATTGCGTAATTAACGAGTAAAAATTTCAAGTCAACGTTATCATGTAATTACCCTCTCTAGATAACGCGGTTCCCTTTAAAGTGGTCTCGATACTTTCTGGTCTTGTGAGCTTTTGCAAATTGAAAACGCATTAATGTGAGTAGAAATCATTCCTTTTTTGTGACTTTTCTGATGTTAATTATGCGGTTTTGCTTGTGAAATTAATCGAGTGGACTTTGCAACTGCCCTTTAGTTTGATGCAGTCGAGCCGCTACCGAGATTTTAACTGTGATAGACTAATGTTAATGACATTTAATTGCAGACACGATATTGGCTTATAATATTGACTTTCATCTTACGCTTATCTATACAAAATTGTGATTGGGTAGTGTATCAATTTGTGTTTAAAATGTATAATAAATTGTGAATCTTGAAACGTACCTACTAATATGGATTCTTCATTCGCTTATAGTTGCACATGTGGTAACGACTAAATAATGGCATCATCGCTCCAGTGGATAAGATTTTGGGTGTTTGTTTCAGGTTACAGAGCATTTCAGCACGTTTTATAATGCCATTAGGTAATAAGTAAGTAGTTTTTTCTATAATTATTTAGTGACTAAACTAAGCGAAAAATGTTACTCTTAATTCAGTTTATTTAATTCAATAAATATGCCTTTACGGTCTATAAACTTTTTCAATGTGACACACCATAAATTTTCCTAACATGGACTCTAAAATTTAGAGCATAGCGAAAATATTTGCTCAAAACGCTCTACAATGTAACTTGGAAATTTATTGAGCGTTCAATTAGCCCAGTGATCGTTAGGCTACTGATTTATAAGCTAGACCAAAGACAGAACGCAAAAGTGACTCGCACCAGTTTTCTATGTAAAAGCTGTTGCCACAACTAATGTTTACAGATGTACAGTTTCATATTTTAATACGTTAGAACTTAAATCTTATTTATCTTCTAATGCTGCAATTACTTCACGAATTACATATTGTATAGGTATACAAAATGTCATAATTTAAAACAATGGTCCCAAAATGGTTCCTTGTCGGACCCGTCTTTTACTTTCTAAGAAAACGGTGTTCTTGTTGGATTGAAAAAGCTAAATCAGTTATGAGTTATTGATAATGTAAGTAGAATATAACAGCACTCCACTGATAGCCTAGTAGGGGATCCGTTCTCGCTTTTTCTAGTATTTGTGGTCGCATAGCTGCCGCGCATTTAATGTACATTTATCACTTCTGTTTTACGTCGCAGGTTTTTAACGGAAAATTAGTCCAAGTTTTTGTTAAACTGCTATTAATTCAGACCTCCTGCCGTGTGCGGTTTTCCAGATCAGTCTTTATTTCATTCGATTCGACATTTATTGAGGCTGCTAGCGGTTGGGCGTCGTTTTTGCTGTACTTGAAGTATCTGTCGAGTGTGATGGATTTCTTGCAATTGCATCGGATACTGTATAGATTTTGCCCGAGCTAAGTGTTAAAGAGGGCAATGCGCTCATTGTTTCCCGGTAAATGTCAGTAGATTGACACGTCCGTCCGCCCGTCATAGTAATGTGGGCCCTATTTACTCTAGAGCAGAGTGACTTTCAAATAGTAAAATTATGATCTTCCATTACCATTGATATTCATAGCAACGCAATTGATTTAAGGCTGAGTTGCACCATCATACTTTCACCATAACTTTAACAATAACCGATGCTTTTTAAATGGAGTTTGATAGATTTTTGACGTTTGTTAAAGTTAAAGTAAGATAGTGCAACCCAGCCTTAGAGTCTAAGCGTTAATGTAAAATATAGCTAGGGCTTTTTGAACTGTTTTGATAATGGCTGTCAAATTTAAAAAAAATGGGAAAGCAAACCCAACTGTCAACGTCAAGTTGGATAGTGATATTTTCAGAGTTGTACAACACTATCTTGACTTAGCACTTGTGGAATCAGGTGCATACGAAATCATAAGTCTTATATTCAACGCTATAAACATCTAAGTACAAGGAGTTAAATGCGCGTGGGCATCCGAATCGTTAATCAATAAAATGGTTGCTCTACGAGTAGAAAGTACAATTTCCACAGTAGTCTCATTACTGGCTGGCTCTCAATTAGTGTTTCTCCCGGTCTGTCGGGCATCCATCAAGATACCATCGCGGAGGTATATGCGCGTGCGACGGTGATTCGCGATTTTTGTATCCTGTGAGGTACAAGACTCGATATCGTGTGAGGATAATAGTCGATCGACATGATTTTCCAATTCCAACTTCCAAATCCAGATTATCAGATTCTGGATCTGGAATTTGGAATTAAAAAAGTGCGTTGATGAGGACGCTACCTATTTTATGACAGAGCCATAAAGAAGAGGCATAAGAAAGAGATTTTACAAAACTTTCCTTTGCAGTAATAACTTTTTTTTCTGGAGAATGGTTTAAAACTAAGAGGATTAGCGGTGTGTAATAAGTAGTATCTTGAACACCAACGAAACTTTTCGTGAATTCAAAACAAAATACTCACTAAACTTTAATGAAGCCGTCAAAGATATAGTAAAAGAAAAACAAAACACATTCGTTTATTAGAACCTCGACCGATCGAGCAAAATAACAAATATTTTTTTAGCATGACAGTACTCGTATGTAACTGATAAATCTGCTTAGTAATTAAGATGGAGAGGGCAGGGATGAGATTGATCGGCGAGGTTAATCAAGACCCTTGACCGTTTGCGGCGAGATTAAAATATTGATTAAAACGTGGCATTAAAACTGCAGAGTCAATAAAAATTTGCATTTTAGAAGCCTCGAGACTGAGTTTCCCTCTTAAGGATAGCCAATGCTTTTTATCCCGAAAGGTGGCCCAGCTGTAGAGGGAAAAGTTAAAGTCATGGATCTAACGATATCTATATTTTTGTCACTCATTGGTACATATAATATTGTATACAAAATACATTTTGATGGTGTTCTTAAAATCTATGACAACTCTTTTACACATCGTTTGTACCCCATTTCAAAACTAACTGCCGACACCGCTTATACTGAGCAGATGCCATTTTGGTGCATGTACCTTACTGTTTGGCTTTATTATATCTAGTTAATTGGTATTTTATTTTGTACTTGCATCGATTTTACTTTTTAATTGTACTTTTTCTTTCTTTCTTTCTTTCTTTCAAAAGCAAAAGCTTTAGTCAAAGCGAAATAAGCTACATCATTTTGAAATTGCAAATGACCTAGCATTACAACAACATTGTTGTTAAAAGTGAAAATAATAATCTTTAACACAATACCTATATTTATGAAGCAGAACATATTGAAGTGGACTTTATTTTTATTAACACTGATGAGAAAGGAACAAAAACTGCTGCCAAGATATTGCGCTCGGTAAAAACACCATACAAAATTGTTAAATAATAACCGCCCCTTTCCGAAGTCGGTTTTAAGATTGAGACGCAACTCGTGAGGTGTATTCTGATAACCAGAGAGTTGAGTGATTTAAAAACAGTGATACTAAAAATGTCACTGAAATATTTAATTTTGAGGTGAGGTTTGATGGTTTTAGGCATTGCTTACATAGTTAAAGTTTAGTTTACAAATGTAGAGTCTAAAACTGACCAATTAGTCTAAAAAATTATGATTTGATGATGAGAGATGACATAACCTTCCTACATTTTAGTTACATTCTGTCAGTTCCAAAGCTTCCACTTTTACACTATTAAGATTTTATAGATCCCAATAGACCAAGTTTAAGTAGGTACCTGCTTATCGAAAAAAAGTGAAAGTCACAAATTGATCATAGTAGTCTATGTATATGCGCAAGCCCTTATAATATCGATTGCTCTGAGAATACCCCCTAAAATTTGCACGCGTTTAACCACTAAACTCGCTGCGTTCACGGTTACTGTAAAAAGCTCCACCGATTCCAGGAATGGAAAATAAATTGGCCTCTCAATTTCTTTGAGGTATATTTAAGCCACATTTAAAGGCAGGTCAAGAAATGCGATATCAAAATAAGTCTCATAACTAAAGAAATGAGAACGTGCTTTCTTTATAATCCCATTCAATATTATCAGATTATTTCTGATTTGATTTCATGCTAAAGTAAATTTTTCACAGTGAAAGATACCTACCATTTAGTGGAAATGGGTTATTCTCATTTATTTATACTTTTTATTTAGTTTAGTACAGATTTTCTAGTAAAAGGATACAATGTTCAAATAATTCAAATGTAGAGCAAGAGAGAGAAATAGAAAAAAAATATGTGTCACTCAACTTTGATTTGAATATTTTCAAAGTTCTAATGACCATAATATTTGATCAGGTACACATGTATCAAACGATATTCCGTGGGTGGCGATTATGTAAATCGATGGAAGATCATAGATCGCGGGGTCAACGGCTGCGCGCGCGCCGGTGAATTGACGTGCTCTTGTTTTGGTTTTTTGTTGACTGAGATTGTGTTATTTTGCCAAATATTTTATTAGGTATTAATTAATGATAGAGGCACGTAACTTTCACTGGTTGGTTTCTTATTGACTACACAGGAGTTGCAGCGATGGTAACGACAGGTGGGAATAGTCCCTTATCGATAGAACTTCTTTTATTATGAGTTCTGTGATAAATTAGGATAACGTGCGCATATCATAATTCAATTGGACTTTTGACAATAAGATTTTATAACCTATAATGTCATTAATAAATAAATAAATAAATGCTAAAAATCTTACCTTGATTCCACGCAGTTGTGATGTTCTCATGGTAGAAGTACTCGTTCTCCTCTTCATCGGACCATAGCACTCCTTCGATGCTCGATGACGTCATGCCCTGAGCCTCCCCTCCCTCTATCATGGACCTCCGAGACAGCTGGTCATAGCTCGGAGGTCTTGACAACGAGTACGTCGATATATCAGCTAATGACGACCGAAAATTCTTGACACTGCGACTGTCTATCGGCCTGTAATACCTCAAGGATCGGTTGTCCTCAGATTTTATAGATCGCAGCGACCGACAGTCATAGCTAGGCCCGTCATTGAGTGACGATATATCGCCTAAAGATACCTTGAAGTTATTTGAAGATATATCCCCCAAAGGTACTTCGCAGGACCGCCTCTTCATGCTAGTTTTCTGGGAAGGGGCTTCCCCGGTCGCTTGCATGTGGCGGCTGACGCCAGCACTGTGCAAGAACTCGTTTGAATTGTACATTTTGACTAACTAAACTACGCCTAGGAACTTTTTGACTATGGTTTGGAATTACTCGTTGGCTCTATGACGTGACCTGGAACAAAAGAAAAAAAAAATCGTAAGTTTACACTGATAGTTTATTACATTAAAATTACTATAAATTGGTATTAAACTAGAATTTTTATCTTCATTCAGTATAAATAAAATAAATAAATATCCTTGGAAATTTTACACTGCGCTTCTAGTCTCAAACTAACCAAAGCTTGTACTATGGGTACTAACTAGACAACGGAAACATAATTGAATTAAATATCATTGAATATCACAAAATTATTTTAACGAGTTTACAAAACTTCTTCCAATTCATAAATTGACACACAAATTAAAAATAAAACTAAATTAATTTTACCAATTTCAAAATAATTTACTTGTAGCGCCATCTATGAGCTTTTACTGAAACCAGCAGCAAAGCTCACACCGTGCTTGTCGGGCGCTTGTGTTAACTTGGGTGAATACTTATAAAGTTTCACGTTCACTCTTGTGTCGATAGATGGCGGTATCTATATATTTTGAAAATGACACGGTTTATAAAAGTATGTATTTTTTTTTTGGTTCTTAAAAGTGGTTTACTAATGTATATTAGATAGGTTTACATTTTCGAGTATTTCGAGTAAAGCCTCTACAATCATTAATGAATAACATCTCAATAAATATAAAAAAGGACTAAAATGATAAGATAAAGTTATAAATATAATATTATTTTATTATTTTATAACGTTGCAATGGAGGTGTAACACCAGTTAAACCGTCCTGCTAAGCTAAATTACACTTGTGTTACGAATGGGTAAACCGCAATAAGTAGTCCAATAACGGCGGAGTAAGAACCAGCATTCCCCTCGAGTCTAAAACAAGTATTATCTTAAATAACAGCATTAAATACGGGAAGCAAAATTTAATGCACATTAACCAAACTATGCTCGCGTAAAGTCACAAGCTATAATTCTAATTCGCGTATTACAACCAGTGCAAACAGCTCCGAAGCGAAAATTCGGGAACATTTCATTAGAGAGTTCCTACACGTACTGTATAATTAATGAACGGAACAAGAATAGCAGGAACGTTACAGGAACGCGGAACAAAAGAGAGTGGTTATTTATATAACGGCGCTGGACAAATTGAGACCGGAATTCAACAAGTACGTTTCTGTTCCTTTTTGAGATTTGAAACCTATTTAGGTTTTGCGAATTAAAAACGTTTGCTATAATACGAAGAAGGAACTTTGCTGTCTTCCTCGTAAATAAGAAAAGTTACACCAACAAATAGACCCCGAACTTGGTAAATTTAGGTTCTTTTATTTCTTTTTCTTATGTATTTCAGTAGGTACCTATCCTCCTCGTCTATAAATACCTAACAACGAGAAAAACTAACAAGTAAGCTACATTTATAAAGAATCTCTTACAAATATTTATTTCTTTTTGACATTGTCGTTTTTATTGTAAAAATGTAATATTTTTTTACCAATTTCAGCGTCAACATACTGATAATAATACATTCTGATATGAATTTTCTTTTTTCCCTAAGATCTGCGACACACAAACACCACGTCCCAGAAAGAATAAAATAACAAATGTACAAATAATTGGCTCTTTATAACAGAGGCAGTATGTCTCAATTTGTTCAGTCATGTTTGTTAATAAGGCCCACTACAAATCTCATACTATTTTCTATCAATAAAATAAACTCTTAGACATACTTAGTGGTTTTAGTGAAACATACACAGTGGAAACGATAAGTAAAAGGTAAAGTAGAGACCAAGTATATTTCTATTTCAGGCAAAAATCCTTTAAGTAATCAGAATTCTTATGCTTGGTCTCTACTTTACCTTTTTACAGGGCCATGAAAACAGAAGAATTTCGTGAAATTGGTACTTTTCCTAAAACATATAGATCCAGTTTATTCTGTTACCTATTTATTGATACCGTTTGATAGAGCTCGTGAAGCACTTTCAGGATTAATAACCAGTTTTTCAATATCTTGTATAGTTTCGAAAAAATTGAGTAAAATTACATATCGTTTTCTCTTTCGGCTGAAACGAACAAACTTGAGTTTAGATAAAAAATATTTCATAGGTTTCCCACGACAAAGTCGCAACTTTGCAGCCAGGTCTAGTTCCCAACAGCCCTAACCGCGGTCGCCCGAAGCAGTTTCATTTCCTCCGATTCTTTCC
Organism: Ostrinia furnacalis; assembly: GCF_004193835.3. NCBI lineage: Eukaryota > Metazoa > Arthropoda > Insecta > Lepidoptera > Crambidae > Ostrinia > Ostrinia furnacalis. The sequence goes on along the minus strand of NW_021134058.1, from coordinate 26,677 downwards.
CGCATCTGAATTTTTTCACGCACCACCAGATTTGCCCGATAATGCTGAAAGCCATCGGATTTTAATTTCCTGTCCGTACTTTCTTTATTATAAAGATGGAATTAACTGCGGTTGTGCGCATCCGTTCAAAATTGGGTAGAAAATTTGTAATGCTTTAGGATTGTTTAGGCACTCATCAGATAATAAATAAGAATAAAATGTTCTGTGATTATACAAAAATATGTAGATATTAAGTTTATCATTATGTTATCGTTTGTGTATCTCCCATGGAAACCTAACATCGTGACTCGATACTAAGTAAGAGTCATGAAAACTCAATGCCAACAAATGAATCAATAAAAAGATCTATTATAAAATATCGACCCGCCCCTGCTTAGCACAGGTAGGTACAATGTTATACTTAAAAACCTTCCTCTTGAATCATTAAAAAAACCGCATCAAAATCCGTTGCGTATTTTTAAAGATCTAAGCATACATAGGGACATACAGACAGAAAAGCTACTTTTTTTTAATAATATGTAGTGATAAAGAAACAAATACATACATTGGAGTTCACTGTTGTACAATACAGCGTACTCGTAGTAATTTCTGAGAATAATCTCCATTATTAATAGCATCAAATCTCCTTGTTTATAGTATTCTGACAGGAATAGCTACTAATTTAATATAGTTGTGATGTCTGAGGCATAAAATATTATTCCCAAATTAATTGCCATTCGTGACAAAAACAATAGAAATAGATTTAGTAGGCTTAATTGAGTAGGTACCTAAATTATTACTAGATTAATTAGTTTTTAGCTATTCCAATTAAATAATTTCCCTAAACTTTAAATTCTAAAGTAATGTAGTAGAAAAATATTTTTTTTTTTGCTAAAAAAAAAAATTTTGCTCGCTTACACATCTAAGAGGGTGACGCCAATTTCATCGCTTTTGACGAATTTGACAAGAACAGTAAACATTTCATCATCCATCATCATCATCAACAGCCCTTTACAGTCCACTGCTGGACTATGAGCCTCCTCCACTATAGTGGAGGGGTTTGCCATAATCTCCACGCTTGGCGAGCGGGTTGGAGATTGCAGTTTAAAAGTTTGAAGTTTTTCAGAGAGCGCTGCTGCCCGTTCTCTGTTTGATGTGTAGTCCCTAAGTTGCCTCTTACGACACTCGCGGGAAGAGTAGGGGTTGGTTACAAATGTATTCTACTCTGCCGTCACCACACGGCTTAAAACAAAATCATAATTACAACAGATTTGAGCTCGCTTACAAAGAGTTTTCATATTGTCTGAAGAAATTAAAATGAACTTTCTGTTCCGTACTTCCATTGTTGCAAAATACTATTCAACTATGTTCAGCAAATCTGGGTAGGTAGATCCAATTATGTTTCCAATCTATGGATTTCCCGTTATTACAAAGAAGATTCATGGAAGCAACTTCATTACTTATTTTCCGATAACATCGAACGATCTATCTCGTATTGAAACCGCTTTGTGTGTTATTAAATAAATTACATGTGGTGGTAGCGGTATAAAAGAAAAGAATACCCTATTTTTGTGGAGTATTGTTATTCGTAGGTAAGGGCGAAACGCAGCTGGAATGGAAGTGATTGCTAATTAGTCAATTTTCATTCAATGACATGGTAATTAATTTTCATATGATTCACATGTGAAATTTTACAGGCAATGATTTTATTTCTCAGTAGCCAATTTCGCACCTGTTACTATTTAATGAAGTGAGATTTATGAACAATTGCTTCTTATTTTCTTGCCAATTAAAGGCCAGTTGTTTGATCCGTAGTTAAAAAAAACAATTGTAAAATGTATTTTAACTACAGGCCAAGAAACTGGGCCTACGAAATGTAACGTACCTATTTGTCATCGTCGTCATTTCTAACGTCCAAATTAGTACTAATCATTCCTACATGCTTATTTGCACTCAGAACTTCGTCCGGTACAATGTATGAAATGAGAATAATCAGCAATTTCACAGTAAATTACAGCAAATAAAAATCATTTCATATTATTTTTCACGTGCTATTCATGAAATGTTATGAAATGTTTCATGCCTACAACTCAGTGTATGGATTCGCATTGATAAGTCGTAAGCTTTTCATAACAATGTCATTTTACAATCAAGATTTATGCCAGCGGATTTTGATGAAAATTGAATACAGTGCAAAATGCAGGACCTATTTACTTGAATTTATTGGGTGAGCGGTGAAAAACGCAGCGTACGACGTCCCGTCCACCCACACGGTGGACCGACGACCTCATAAAGTTAGCAGGAAGGCGCTGGATGCAGGCCGCTACTAACCGATCATTGGGGGAGGCATTATGTTACAGCAGTGGTTGTTCTGAATGATGATGATGATTATGTGTTTTCTGAGCATAGTTTTAGGGGTTCGTAGTACCTAATGTCCGATTTGGCAGAATCCAAATTAAGTACATTTCGCAGAAATACTAGTTCCTATACGATTGGGATTTTGGATTATTAAAACGTGTTTATTAACACTGTCCTGAGTTTCAGAGGTTTTGAATACTCGTTATTCTAATTACACTATAATGCTATGATTTCTAAGAAATTAATTTTAAAGTTACTTTAGTTAGCAGCCTTATCTAAGTCTGGCTGGAAACCTAGAGTGTATCCATGAAATCTTTATAATTTTCAACAGTTAATCTGGGCCTTTTCAAGGCGAGAGTGAATAGGCACTTACAGGGCAGATGTATCATCCTAGACTGCATCCCACTTAACACCAGGTGCAATGAGGGCTATCGTTTTTATACTTAACAGTTGGCACCCCTGGCGATTGACAGGACCTTACTCTACAGTGGCGCCATCTTGATGAGTGCAAATGCGATAGTCCTCCTACCACTTTAGCGCTCACAAGTTGGCGCCACTGTCTTCGCTACTAGCAAGTGAGAGGACCTTACTCTACAGTGGCGCTAACTGGTGAGCGCTAAAACGATATCCCTCATTGTGGACAAATGGTTCTATATTGGCTCACATAAAATTCTAAATCCTATTCTTTGTCTTACTACCGATTTCTGTTCATAATAATCTCTCTTCATAATTTTATTTTTCATACTTTTTTTATTCATACATTTTTATTACTACCATCGGAGCTCATAACAGTTAGTAATCATAATTTTTTTATCAATACTGTTACTACCAAGAACCATTTAAAATACATAATTTTTATTTTCAGATCTTTTTTCTTCATAACATTCATTGATCATATTGTTTTAATTAATAATGTTGTTACTAAGAACATACTTCAACTCATAATGTTGTTGTTCAGAATAATTTACTTTATAACAGACATACTCGTATCTTTAAAAAAATCATATATAATTTAATAGAGTAGATAAGCATGCAGATCATGCAGCATGAAAGCAAGCATGCAGCATGCATTGGTATCTCCTCGTCTCCGGCGCTGCGGGATGTGCAGCCCTTCCGCCCTTGCNTTTTGGACCATTTCAAATTAATTTAATGTTAAAATACGATTAATTACGAATACAGACATCATGATTTTCAATAATATGGATAAATACACTTATGAGTAATAAATTTATGAAAACAAATATTAGGATACATCACATTTATGAATATTATAGTTATTTATTCGAATGATTATGAGTTTCGATCATTAGTATAGAAAAATATATGAAAACAAATATTAGTAAAAACTAAGTGTATGATTAGTGATATTATGAATATCAATGATTATGTTTTTAAATATGTAGGTTTTAAATTTTTTATGAAGAATGATCATTATGGTATCAAATTGTATGAGAAATATTTTCGGACCTCCAATGATAGGAATTGAAAAGTTATGTAAGAAAATGCGCTACCGGACAAATACCTGCCTTGTTATGCATATTTCTGCAAATTAGCAAATAATTTTAAACTTTTAATCTTTAAACGAGTTTAAAATGCTTTCAATTTTTATTATTATCATTAATGTAGGGATAACATCAATTATCACAACAACACCTGTTTTTTTTTACTAAATTCTGATCATACAGCGACGGCATATCAAGATAAGTGTCTTATGTACGTTGCAATAGGTGCTATTTTACTTTGATATGCTAGGTGTAGATGCTCCAAGCTGTTTGTTAGGCTAGCCGCTAGCGTAATCAGAATTCACAGGGACGTTGCGGCTAGCACAGCAGTCGATTCTGGGAAAGGCAAATTTTGGCCAACATATTCTGGCATATCTGGGAATCTAATTTTAGCATCGTATTCGCTGAACATCTAGTCTTTCAAAAGTTCCCTTTGAAAAGTCAATTTGAAATTGTTCAATGGTTGTTTGTAGAGACTAAGTATCTTCTACTAGATACATAAAATGTTTAATATCTTTTCTCGAAAGTAAGAACTTATTTTGGGAACTTGATTTAAAATAGACTACAGTAATCAGTTTCAATTAATCGGATGTTAGCTATCTAATTAGTTAATTACCTATAATAATATCAAAGAAACTCATTTATTTGTCATCAAATAAGTCATAAATAATCAGTGTTAAAGTAAGATGGTGCAGCCCGATCCAGCCTTAGGGTTCTAAGAGTTAAATTAAATATACCTAACTTGTCTTTACATCGCCATGTCGTTAAAAGCAATAGACATCTGTCCACAAACGCCTCTCACGCCCACATCTTTCAGAGCATTAAAAGCTTTCGTGTCTACATTGGGGTATAAATAAACCATATTTGGGGAACACATTCAGCAAAATAGAGGGTTGACTACCCCTTGGCGGGCTTAGTGTGGAGTCAACGACCGCTGGACTAGAAAATGTTAGTTATTTTATGTTTAATATGAGTAAAAGAGCAGCAAGAATTTACACCTTCTTTTCGCTACATCAACTATACATTGTTATTGCGAAATCGAACTTGATATTACTACAACATTTATACAGGGTGTCCCAAAAAGTAGTGTCAAGCCGAAGCCCAGATTTAGAGAATCACTAGGGCTACCCGAATCACAGTGACTTGATAGTTTTCGAGTTATTATTTTTTTACAACATATCTTGTGTGTGTAAACTTATTTAGTTTACATTCGTGCTATGGATATAAATACTTGTAAATCAGTTAGGCCTAGTATTCATCTAAGAACAATAAAAAAATTAGGCATGTACGTTAACTATTCGCGCCACAGTAACCAAAAAAACTATTAAAAATCGCGGAACATACATGGGGGTAATTCGGTGATGAACTAGTGATGCTCTACCTCTGGGCTTCAGCTTGACACTACTTTTTGGAACAGCCTGTATAATTGTCGCAGTTTTTAGGTTTAAGTGTGTTTCGTCGCCTGTTACTTAAAATACTTAACAGCGTGACTTGCTTGCAATAGGTTAATTAATTTGGTTATATTATCCTCTAAATCAACATGGCGGTATTTACAGCGAAAACAGAGGTCATTAGAAAAGTGGAAATTCCAAATGAGCGGTACTTCCTGAAATCGGTGAAATTCGATGTAATGTAAATGATCATTCATTAGCGAAATGGCCGTTTTAAATCATTTTGGAGATTCATTACTTCCGGTTTCAACAATATTTTATGTTTACGTTGAAGATGGAATACTCTTAATAACAGACCTACTTATTAAGCTTCATATAATATAATTTTTCAAAATAACTTATTATGAAAAACTTACTTATTGATTTCCCATATTAAAATTTGCATCCCCTATTTCCTACCCCTGTAGGTTTTATTTTTGGAATAATAATGGTAGCATGTTCTTACAAAGTCTTATGAAAAAGTGAGGCAGACACGCTTAATTAAAGTAGAGAAACACGGGTCTCCTCAACGCAACATTTTTAGGAGTTCACGGCTTGACGTATGTTCTTTCTCTATTTATGAGCGTTTCGATAATTATTTTATAATGCGAACAGCTAGGGACTGGAATTCGCAGCCTGTTGCTGTCTTTCCCGAAGACTATAATCCGGGCCTTTTCAAGGCGAGAGTGAATAGGCACTTACACGACAGATAATTATGTACCATCATAGACTGCATTTAACTTAACAACAGGTGCATAAAAAATGTTGAAATGGAATGCGAAAGTAACCGAAAGTTTAATCTTACTAGGGCATGAATATCGGAATCTCGGAATTTCGGAATACGAGATCCGATATTGAGCGACCCAATATCGTAATATCGGAACCAGATAAAGGTTTTTAATTGAGATTTTAAACAAAGCGTTAAAATGCGCCACAACCTGGCACAAAGACCAAAATACATGATTGGCAAAGACCAATGATTTTCTCATAGTATCTCACCATCCCTTTTTGTCCCACTGCAAATATTTTATTAAGTATCTTTACTATTTATGGTTAATTTAACTTGTTCTAACTCAATTTTAGGACTTGCCGTACTTGGTCTTAGCAATGAAAAACGACATCTCTTATCTTACACAAGCTTAATTTCGTGATTTTGCAGGCTAAACACGAGCAAAGACAGTAGTGTGTCTATCATTTGTTAAGAGTTGAGGTCACAATAACACAGCTTGCAGCTTGTTTCGTGCACAAACTGCAAATCTCCGCTAACAGCGCCGTTATCTCCGCTCTAATTACGTCAGCGGAGCGGATGACGGACATTTCTTGGGTTAAGCTGAAGTTAAAGTTGTTAAGGGGCTAAGTTATGATGCTGTGGCGTAGGCTGTTTCGGGATTGTCAGCTTTGCACTTTTGTTGTTTGCAACGTCAGCATTTCGTGATGGAAATGTGGGATTAGGTTATAAATATTTTAACACGAAATGTTTTTTCCCTTTTTGAAATGACAGGTATGAATATATGTTTTAATTTGGTAAACTACATACGTCCTGAAAAGTTAATTTCAGCATATTGAAGTATACTAGAAAAACTAAGTACGAGTATATTCTTGGTTGGTACATTTAGGTACCAGGAAGCTGCTGGATGCAGACTGCTTCCAATGGGACCATCTGGAAATCATTGAGGAAGGACCAATATCCACTACATTATGTGGTTGAAATGATGATGATGTTGGTAATAAATATTTCTATAGTCACTGTTTATTGATCAAGGTTATATTTTCATGCATGATGAATGTAGCAAAGCTGAATGGTGTTAAAATAATTAATCAATCGGAGAACATAAATCAAATGAGATTAGTTACCATACTACCTAACACTCCATGTTAATTTATTGATTTATAGGCCCGGTTTTTTGATTCGTAGTTAAAATAACCAATAGTCAAATTTGACAGATGTCAAATGACAAGTGGTTAAATATCAGAAAAAAATGTTTTTCGAACAATGGTTAGCTTGACTTTTAGTACATTTTTTAACTATTAGTTAACATTTTGTTAATATTTAACCATTAGTAGCAAAATTTAACAATTTGTTATTTTAACTATGAATCAAAAAACTGGACCGTAGATGTCATCTCATAACAGAATAAGAACAGTTATAACAGAATAAGTAGACATAGAGAAAAGAAAACATTAGGTTTTACATAGTCATAAAGAATGCTAAAAAAATATGAGCACAATAAACACTTTATCTTTTTTGTTAAAAAACTTTCTTTGTTAAAGAAAGTTCTTCGTTGGGCTTAAGAAAGTTGCTAGTTTGGACAGATTTATTTTAAACGTAGTTGAATAAAGTAAGAAGTTTGAATTCTTGTCAGTTTATTATTAATTTGGCTACCCGTACTAAGCTAAAGACAAAGGCCTCCCCCAAGGTTTTCCACAAAGGTCCTGTGCCGCCCGTATCCAGGCACCTCCCATGACCTTCACCAGATCGTCGGTCCGCCTGGTAGGAGGCCTACTCACACTACGTCTTCCGGCTCGTGGTCGTCACTTGCCTTTGTCCAGCAGTTGACGTGTTCAGTTGAAACGTTTTATATTATAGGTACGATTCCATCAATAATACCACTCATTTAAATTCATATTGATTTATCATACTCTGGACAAAAGAGCGAGGTCTATAAAAAATGTATATTAATTAATTATTGTTATACAATTCCTAATGTACACAAAATTGCATTAACAGCAAGATAAGATCAAAATATGAAGTTTGGGAGCGTTATTAGTTCGCCAGAAGCGGCGGCCAATCAAGCGAATGTAACTTTGTCGACGCTGTCACTGCCCGGGATTACAGCGTGGTTTAGGGAAGAGACATGGCCATGAGAACAGCGGGTAAGTAGAAATCAAATAGTTTATTCAGTACATAGGCCCTTTCCAGGGCCTTATACACGTCTCAAATATAGCTTGCCCTACTACCACTTCGGGACAACATATGAGCTGGTGATGAGAATCAGTGCCCGAAAAAACTCTTGAGTTTTTTCTGCCACTGATTCCTTTGTCAGCCTCTATTTCAACCACTACTAAGAGGCTTTATCCACCTTTCGTTCTCACTTCCCGCCGCTGCAACTCCTATGTAGCTAGCATCTACATCTTGGCCGCCAAAAACCCAACCAATGATGGCCAAGTTGTTCTAGAAGAAAATTAATTATTATGAGTGTTACTTGGTCTGGGTGGTAGCACTATGACAGAAGAGTAACTTTTGTGATGCGTGAAGTTCTATCTGGAATCTAAGATTGCATCATGTGTAGTAGGGTAGATAGTAAGTCATGAAAGCGGTTGGTATTGGGTCACACAGTCGCAATGCGACTACGATTGCAGCCACAGAAGATATCGCAAACTTTTTTTTTCAACTTTTATTATTATTTAGCCGCAAACATATTTCTTCTTTATTTTTAAAGTCACTTGGAAAACACTTTTTTCAATCTTACAAAGAGACATTATTATTTCCGGCATTGCAAGCTGTATAACAAAATATCCAAATATTTATGTCTGCCTTATAGCACTAGTACACTATGCAGGAACAGGTCGAGACCTAATAGTGTGAACAGCATTTCGGTTACTTTTTCCTTCCCCCGCCCGGGCACCCGTGCGTCGCTCATATTTCGGTGTGCGATCTAGCGCTTGGTCTCGGTCAATTTTCCGCATAGTGTACTTGCTCCATTACCCGCTTCGCTCATAATCAACAGCGCACCTTCAGCTACGGTCAGTGAGTTCTCTATATATTCCGCTCGGTTACGGCTCTCTAAGTTTATCCATCCCCAGACCTCGCCAATAAACTGTTTATAATTAGCCGCCCGAGCCATTCACGCTTCCAGAATTTTGTTCTAGTTCATTTTAAGTTGGTGAAGTTTTGTATTGCTATGGAAATGAGAGTCAAGGACGCCGTGAAATTAAAGGTCTGTTGTATGAAAATGAAGTTAGTTTTGAATGGATATTATAAGCTTGGCGATATTAGCACTGCTGGATAATAGCAGGCGTTATTAATAATTATCTGTTACATGAGCATTATCAGATGGGTTAATTGTATTAGAAAACGTTGGCCTACAGGTGTGTTTAACTATTTTTTGCCGTGTTAGATACAGTTTAATAAATCTGCTCAAAGCTACAAAAATGTGAACTGTTTTGCAGTCCCATTGAATCTGATCCGATAACATAGGTGTGAAAATTCGGTGTGGCAGCTTTTATTTGAAGCTTATAACTTTTTTTTAAAGACCACCATTTCACCAACACTACCAATCCACCAAAATGTATTTTTTAATTAATTGAATAGTAATAAAACTAAAGTTATCATTGAAATTATTTTACAAAGCAGTTAACTACTTGCACTATTTGAAACCAAAATCAGAGTTTGCATCAGTGTGCAAAACGTGCATAATCTCTCTGAAGCTGAGCCTGCATCAGCTCAAAGCGCGCTCCCGCTGTCAAGCTGGGATACGTCCAGAGATGGCGAATGCTCTGGTTTAAACGCATTCAGATAACGGTAAAAGGAACTGATGTCATGACAAACGAAGAAGTGACACTCAGCAAAATGAAATATGAATAGAGACTAAGGCTGGGTTACACCATTTTACTTTGACTTTAAGAAACGTCAAAAATCTGTCAAACTCCATAAAAAATACACCGGTTATCGTTATAGTTACTGTTAAAGTTAGGTGGTGGTGAGGCTAGTTAAGACAAGTTAAACAGTGAGTTAAAAGACAAATGTGTCTCACTGATTAATTCAATTAACTACAACAGATCTATATTGGCGTACACGAAATCCTTAACCGAGAATTAACGAAGAATTAAACCCATAAATATCCGTTGGCATCGGTGTAAATCACCCCTTTCAGGTATGTTAGCAATGGCGGCCGTTTAAATTGGAAACTTCTATAAATTAAAAGCAAGCAAACCAAATAATGAAGTAGGAGCCCAAAAGTTCCTGGTTACTCCCTAACTTATTGTCGAACATAAATTAAGGTAAGTTTTGACGATAAATTTTGTCGGGTCGAACTGCGGAGTAGTGAGGGCTGGAAGAGACAGGAATTGGTTAATTTGGAAATGAAAAAAGTCTTCGTAGTACCTGTCCAATCCGTTACCTTATAGAGAAGAAGAAGAAGGTGACTTAAATTAGTAAAATATTGTCATGTACTGAAAGAAACTATGAGTCATGTTCCGTAATACATTAAACCATTTAATAGTTGTATCTTATGAATTTTTTTAGGAGCAGTAAGTGCTTTAAGTTGATTTGTTGCAAAATGCAACTTTAATATTAGTAAGTAAGCATTTATTTGCTGCACACAAAGTATATTATTAAACAATGCCACAGTATTTATCTTGAAGTGTTGTGTACTACTTATTTTGTATACCTACTTTATTTAACTATCCCAAGAGCCATTTATGAGCCTATCACTACAACGGATATTTTATTCAGTCCTTCTAAATTTGGTTCTTTCAATAAATTTTATTAAGGAAGCAATACAATTATCGGGCTGGAATATTATTCAGTCAGCTCCAGTAAGTTCTTTGATAAAACTTATAAAACTGTTTAATTAGAGTCAGTGATTTAAACAAAATTAAATCACTGATTCATCTGACTCTTCTACGAAAATTAATTCTACGTCGGGAGCAACAATCGGGAGAGTCGACTCGCTGAGGGACGTATTAAACTTTCAACGCTAAATATGACTTGTACGAGTATGCTTTGACTCAAGAAAAGGAAATTGTTTTCTTTAATTTGAAATCAATCAAGTGTAATAAGGTAACCATTTCATACCACAAAGGAGGTTTGAATTAAATGAGGTATCCATTTCATATCTTATAGGACGTTCATTTAAGATGATGCTTGGATCAAAATTAGTATAGGTGTACCAGAATCTCATGGCAAACAAAAATATTGGAAAAGTGTGTTTTTCATATGGCCATTGTCTATGGCTTTATTGTCACCTGTCAAAGTAAATCAAGAGATCTGTCAGCCGCTGCAGAAATTTTGTAATCTCTTCATGCCTATTTGTTATTTTTGTGAAAAAGTCGAAAAAGCTCAAGCAAATCATATTGTTTTCAATGTGTATTGTAAAATAGGGCATAATTCAAACTCAATCTTTGATTTTAAAGCGCGTCGTTGAGTTGACAGTAAGTTGGAGTGAAATGTTTTGATACATTTAGTTTATTACCTAACTACGTCAGAAGGAGGGTGGGATATTTTTATTTTTAAATTATTCTTACCTAATAGCTGCTTTATCGGGGTTTTCAGGTGTATTTCATAGATTGGTGCAGAGGAATAGTGAAAAAGTTATGACCATGTAAAGAAAATTGAAGAAGATTTCATCAAGCAAGTTTGAGTAATTGAAATGCTGAAAGCGATTTATACAATTATACTTCGTATCTCTCCCGAAGATGATTACGTTTTACATGCAGCAGTACCTGGGATGATGCCGTCCTTATCACACTTTTAGAGAATATTTATTTAAAAATATGAGTTTTAAATATAATAAAGTACGTGTTTTGACTCCTCAGCACCGTAGTACATTCCGCGGTCCGCCATATTTCTTGTCATTACTTGTGTTGGTGTTCGTCCGACTCACACGTACTTTTTCAATAAAAATAACTTAGCGTAAAAATGGGTAAAAGGAAGCGATCAAGTAATGGTGATAATAGTGATATAGTGAAAAGTTTGTTAAGATACCTCGTATGTACATAGACAACGACAAATTATAGTTTTATCTGATGATGATGAACCAGAAAAAACATCGTTGTCTCCATCGTGCAGTCACTGCAGATTTGCAGACATACATACATACATATTTAAAACATTCTGGTAAGTTGTGAATCGTGTATCTTGAAATTGTTATGAAATAATGTGAATAATTTCTATTTTTTGTATTAAAAATGAATATTTTCAACTACCCTCCGTGGTAATACTTTGTGTCCCGACTTAATCGTGTGTGGATACTAAACTACACGTACAAAAATCGTGTTATACAAAATACATAAACATCCTGCAATCAAATGATTTGTTTCGATGCCTCAACCACTGGTCAACCTCAACCGCAATCGCGCATCGTGTAACAGCCATCGGAAATTGGTCCCAGTTACAGTTACTTTTACATTTAAATACCCTGGAATTGCTCGCTGCATTCTATGATCTTGAAACATTTGCATCTCACCTACTTATTAATAATAGACAATACAACGGTTATTGCCTAATAAAAAAAGGGGTAGTATACAGCACACTTTAAATAATACTGTTCGAGAGTTATGGAATTGGTGTGGTTGGGTGTGAAAACGCGGTCACAGATTTCGAATCTCGTCAATCAAATATAGACACGTACTATGAATTTAGCAGACTACGCATTTACAGAAATTACATTACCTTTTGGTATTCCAGAATTCGTCTTATTTGCAAGTACATTTACAGAAATTACATTACCTTTTGGTATTCCAGAATTCGTCTTATTTGCAAGTACATTTACAGAAATTACATTACCTTTTGGTATTCCAGAATTCGTCTTATTTGCAAGTACATTTACTATTCAAAATCATCAATGTTCTACGAATGCATCTTGGGAGTTAGACCATATTTCCGAAGTTATTGATACTTTCACATTTAATGTAACTTTCTAAAGTTTTACAAAAAAAAAAAAAAAAAAAAAAAAAAAAAAAAAAAAAAAAAAAAAAAAAAAAAAAAAAAAAAAAAAAAAAAAAAAAAAAAAAAAAAAAAAAAAAAAAAAAAAAAAAAAAAAAAAAAAAAAAAAAAAAAAAAAAAAAAAAAAAAAAAAAAAAAAAAAAAAAAAAAAAAAAAAAAAAAAAAAAAAAAAAAAAAAAAAAAAAAAAAAAAAAAAAAAAAAAAAAAAAAAAAAAAAAAAAAAAAAAAAAAAAAAAAAAAAAAAAAAAAAAAAAAAAAAAAAAAAAAAAAAAAAAAAAAAAAAAAAAAAAAAAAAAAAAAAAAAAAAAAAAAAAAAAAAAAAAAAAAAAAAAAAAAAAAAAAAAAAAAAAAAAAAAAAAAAAAAAAAAAAAAAAAAAAAAAAAAAAAAAAAAAAAAAAAAAAAAAAAAAAAAAAAAAAAAAAAAAAAAAAAAAAAAAAAAAAAAAAAAAAAAAAAAAAAAAAAAAAAAAAAAAAAAAAAAAAAAAAAAAAAAAAAAAAAAAAAAAAAAAAAAAAAAAAAAAAAAAAAAAAAAAAAAAAAAAAAAAAAAAAAAAAAAAAAAAAAAAAAAAAAAAAAAAAAAAAAAAAAAAAATAAATATTAGACTAGAAACTTACTTAATTTAACTTTTTGTGTGATTGTGATTTTGTTAACTGTTCGTTTCAAAACCATCATTAATTATTACGAAAGTAAACAATGTTTTGTTTATTTACTAAAATACCTTGAACAAGTTAATAGTTTCTACGGTTGTAATTTTTTCGATGCTCTAAACATCTGCATGTAAAACGTAATCATCTTCGGGAGAGATACGAAGTATAATTAAGAATCAAACGAACTTACCTGTGATGTTTGATATCTAATTATACGAGTGTCTTGACCGAAGATGATTACAGTCCCACCTCACCCGAGAATAATTACCCTTAACCGATCGAAAAAATTTGCTCTAAAATAATGACAAGAAATATGGCGGACCGCGGAATGTACTACGGTGCTGAGGAGTCAAAACACGTACTTTATTATATTTAAAACTCATATTTTTAAATAAATATTCTCTAAAAGTGTGATAAGGACGGCATCATCCCAGGTACTGCTGCATGTAAAACGTAATCATCTTCGGTCAAGACACTCGTATAATTAGATATCAAACATCACAGGTAAGTTCGTTTGATTCTTAATTATACAGGGTCGAATTTTGTAATGCCACCTGGAGGGAAAGTACCTACTCTAAAATTAAATATTGTAGATAGAAATTTTTTCTCAACGAAAACATTCTTTTATTTTTGAAAAGAATTAGAACTGCATTCAAAGATTTCCAAAAAATTAAAAATTTGCTTACCACACCCGGGAATCGAACCAACTAAAATCTGTTAAAAATGACATCATGTATTTTTATTACATCGATCGTTAGGGTTAAGTATAAGGATGAAATCTCTCTAACAAACTTGATAAATCAAATGAAAGGAAAACCATGAAATCTTACATTATTTTGATAATGTTACAGAAAATTGTATGTTATAGCTTAGTGAATTTTCGAAAAAAAAAATCGAATCTTTGAAGGCAGTTCTCTTTGTTTTTTCAAAAATAAAAATGTTTTCTTTCAGTAAAATTTTCTATCTACAGTATTAAGAGCACTTTCCCTCCAAGTGGCATTACAAAATTCCACCCTGTATAAATACCTCTTTAACTTGATCATCTATTGAAGAACAAGAAATGCAAGTGGAGTTCTTAGAATCGTTTTCTAGTTCTGAATGAAGTGAGTTATAAGTATGATACATAATAAAATTATTCACAGTAATATACGGTTTACTTATTTTTCAAGACATGTTTCTATGTTAAAAACCCGATGTATAACAACATTCTTCATACACATACCTAAAATGTATAGGTAGGTAGGCATTCGTACTTCATGTTCATTAATATTAAAGTCAAATAAAAAAATAAAAAGTATCAAGATCGTTTAATCCAATTTCCCCAGTATTGCAATCAACAAAGTTTATTTTCCCCATTTGCCATGAGATTCTGGTACACCTATAGGTACGGGTAGATAATGTTGATCCATATATGAATATGTTACGGTTAATGTGATAAATTGAAAATTATTAATAATAACCGGTTATTATGAATAATTACCGACAGTCGCGGTAAAAGTGATAAATGAATCACATTAATTTAACAGTGATTATTTAATAATTCAAGCTTAGTACTAACAAATTTCATAAAAGAGAACAACATCTTGTGTACGTGCTCGTGTACAGCCAAACTTTTGAACGTTTTGATATCATATATTAATATAATTTGGCATAATGAGTTTGGAGTGTTTCTTGCATAATATTACTTTTCCATGATGCCTATAACATCATGTTGTTTGTTTGTATGTTTTGATTCAAAGTGAAAAATAGGTTAAGGTGTCTATTTAGTTTTATACACACGTAAATGACCTCATATTAATCACATTTACCAAATCATGCGGTAATTATTCATAATAACCGGCGATTATTCATAATTTTCACATTTATCACTTTAACCGTAACAAATACACAAGTCTTGTTCATAACTAGAGCTTGGTTTACTACTGCCGAAAACTTATTAAATCTTTTATGACTTTTATAACATTTTCAACTTTCACATTTCATTTACGTCTAACTCTAAAAACTCATGTCTCGTAATCTCGTATGAGTTTCGTTGCTTATGTTGATAGTTTTAGAAAGGGACTCTTTATTTTTTACGACGTAAAATAGGCAAGTTTTACGCCACATTTCAAACCATCTTTTCTGTAAACAAAATACAAGCAATCTAATTTACACAAAATACAACACAGTTTTTGCCCTCCCAAAGTAAAAACTTTTCGCTACCTTCTAAACGAGATATTTTATACCAATTTGAACAAAATGTTTTACCCACCTTTTTATGACATCGGCAACATTATGGTATCAGGATTCTCATTAAAAGTGGACCCAACATTGGGGTTCTGTGAAACAATCAGAAGGGTTTTAGAGACCGTACTAATTCCAGAACTTGATACTGTAAAACGTGAAATTCGGGAGCTGATTAAAACATAGTTAATTATGTTGTGTGATGCCGTTTTAAAGGGAAACAGGAACATTGTTTAGACTCTAAACTTTAGAGCAATGAATTTATTCTGGGAACTGAGGTAATAAAAATGTAATAGAAACCAATGGGTATACATATACGACTTTATACATTAGTGTTGTCGACTTTACCACAGCGGTAGGTACCTACTTATATTTGATAAAATAAATTCAAAGAGCAGATTAGAAATTAGGTCATAATTTAATAGGGCCTATTGACCAATAAAAAGTATTTAAAAAACAAAAACAAATCAACAGTGCCGGTAATTATAAGTTCTATTGGCTCGTCTTGGCGGGGCCATTACCGTGCCCCCAGATTAAGATCTAGTAATGGTGATTATTGTCCGCTCAAGCAAACGGGAATCAGGTTCCAATTAATGAGTTTAGTTAACGAACCCGAAGACTTCTAAGTACACTAGTAGACAAGCTGTTAAGAATAAATAATTAACTTTTTTTAAAAATAAAACCGACTTCAAATGCGTGAACACAAAAAAAAACTAAAAATTAAAAATATTGCGTATAAAAAAGTTCATCCCCAATTTTCCACCCTTGGGGGTGAAATATTTTCTTCAAATTCGCATGAAACCACCCTTTTGATAATACCTATTCAACAAAAAAATAATCGTTCAAATTGATTTATAATCGGCGGAGATATTGCGTATAAAAAAGTTCATCCCCAATTTTCCACCGTTGGGGGTTGTTTTTTCTATTATTAAATTTAAATGGGACCACCCTTGAGGTATTACCTATACGCCGAAAAAAGAGTTGTTCAAATCGGTTGATAATTGGCGGAGTTATCGCGTAACAAACATAGAAAAAAATAAACATACGGGTCGAATTGAGAACCTCCTCCTTTTTTGAAGTCGGTTGAAAATAGGTCACAACGTAGTAGAGCGCCGGTTACCATATACTTCAAATCACACACAAAATTCGGATAGGTGACAACATTTGATCGGTCTCGAGGATTGAGCATACACTCCTCACGCTGCAGCGGCTAGGGCAACCCAGTCTAGGCTTGGGGAGGCCGGGGTGCGATGGTGAGGGACCTCCTCGTGGTGCACCCTGGGCAACGTCCGCGTGGTCTGTTCACCTGTTAACTTCTCACCTGCGCGGCAGGTTTCGTCAACTCGGCGGGCCTGTCGGGCAACCCGTAACCCACAATTGAGTGGGCCGGGGGCCGTCGAGGCATTTGCCCAGGCCACGATGCAGGGGACATCTTTAAATTTAAATTAAAAGGACNACGCTGTGTTAGAGCTTTATGTGGGATTGCCCCTGACGTATCATGCAGACCACACTTTTTGACTATGGGAATATTAACACTAGCCTCCATCTATATTTTGGAGATAGCAAAATTCGTAAAGTCAAATCATGAACTATTTACTGAAGCAAAGGACTATTATAGGACTAATACAAGAAATCCACATAGACTCATATTAGACATAACACCTAGAACTGCATGTTTTCAAAGAAATTGTTACGCAATGTGCATTAAGATTTTTAATAAAATACCTGCTTGCATGAAAGAGCTTCCTTACACTAGTTTTAAGTCGACATTACGAAAATGGCTCATACAAAATGTCTTCTATACAATTGACGAATTCCTAAATAATCAATCTCTAATGTAATGTATTTTAATAGTGTGACATTTTATTAATTTTGTAATGAATATTTGTATGCTAAAATTTAGCTAAATGTGAAATGCTCAATTAAACTTAAAACACCTATGTATGTACCACATTTATTACAAATAAATATATTCTATTCTATTCTATTCTTTAAAAACCCCCACAGGTGGGGGCTGGCGGGGCGTTTCCCGGGCCCATTCTTTGGAGGCCGATGATCAGCAGAGTCAGCTATGGAGCAGACCGTAACCATACTAGGGCCGCGAGGAGAAAATCTCTATAAGAAACAAGTGGAAGAGGGGATTGGTGGTTCCCTCGAAGCCAGAGAGGCTCGCTCGTGAGCGACCTTAAGATATCAGAGTTTATAGAGGTCAAAGGTAGACTTGGTCTATCAAAAAATTCCTAATTCAGCACAGCCAGTCTAGTACCGCATAGAAGGGTTGTAAATAAGCTTGCCAATGGACTCGGATTTACTTTTGGAACTTTCCATGTTCTCAGGAACAAACCCTTTCTTATCACCGGCGCCGCGGGCACCTGCCTCAAATTTCAGAACTCTACGCTTCTACAAGGGTACAAGGGTGCAGAAGGGGTTCATTAGTTTTATTATGAAGTACGCAAAAGGTACTCAGTAATTATAAACTTGGTTTGCAATAAAGCATCTTAGGACTCGTGTACGGCAATCCAGTTTTGATTTACAAATTCCAACGGATTGGTTTTTTGCGGGACACTGCTAACGGGATGTTCGTGTGAACGCTAATATTAAAACACGTATACTACTAAACGGGATCCTGCAAAAAACGGGATGTCTCTGTGAGAACAAATCCTTAGGTAGGCATTTTTTTTTTGCATGGATACATCAGATGCTTCTAACGTTGGTGAGCAAAGGTTTTCGCAAATTAACAATAGATGGCGTTGTATACTATGTGTTTCACGGTAGAGAAAAAAGAGTAGGTACCATGTGAACCTAATATACAGGTTGGAATTTTGTAATGCCACCTGGAGGGAAAGTACTTTTAATATTGTAGATAGAATTTTTTTCTCAAAGAAAACATTCCTTTATTTTTGAAAAGAAATAGAACTGCATTCAAAGATTTTCAAAAATTTGCTTGCCACACCCGGGAATCGAACCAACTAAAACCTGTAAAAATGACACCCTGTATTTTTATTACATCGATCGTTAGGGTTAAGTATAAGGATGAAATCTCCCTAACAATCTTGATAAATCACACGAAAGGAAAACCATGAAATCTTAAATTATTTTAATTATGTTACAGAAAATCGTATGGTATGGTAGTGAATTTTCGAAAAAATTTCGAAAATTTTTGAATGCAGTTCTCTTTCTTTTCAAAAATAAAGGAATGTTTTCTTTCAGTAAAATTTTCTATCTAAAGTATTAAGAGTACTTTCCCTCCAGGTGGCATTACAAAATTCCACCCTGTATAATAAATCAATATCTTTGATTTGTACGATAGTAAGCAAGCATCAATGAACAAACATAAGAGCTTTCGAAATCCAATATTCGTATACGAATTTCCTTTCAGTCTTGCAGGGATTGGTTCAATTTAGGTATCGTATGTGATCTAGATTTACGGTGCCTCCAAAATACGGACATACGCCAGTACATCAGGCTAAGTAATAGTTTCTATTTCGCCAAAAAATATCTGTGCAGTCTGAGGAGCATCTTTTTTTCCTATTTCAATATCCACGTTCCACGTAGTAAAAAGTGGTAACACATTTTTAGTTCCCCGTGAGCGACGTGTCAACGGAACGTTCGATATACCTTTTTTGCTCGTGTATTAGCCGAGTCACTGGGTGCAGCGCCACCGAGATGCGACAAAGGTTACGTGTTTAAATAATAATATTATCTACTTTCGAATCTCACGTCTAGATCAGGTGTGATTAAACTCAAAAGCATACTCGATATAACACAAAAAACTCGACATAACACTTTTTTCTGCTTAGTCATCGCTGTCAAGAAACTACGAGTTGGGCTGCGTCGTGATATACTTTATCGACGCCAAAATGTATGGGAAAAATCGATAAAATGGCATGATAATTGCTTATATCCTATCTCCAATCATTGTCTCGTTATAGCTTTTCACACACAGTTTCACTTAAATGAATCTTTTGGGGACGTTTTTGCTATCTTTACTTATGGTTGACTGGGAGACATTAACTATCATGTCATTTGATCTTTTAAACGTTTGTTCAATACAGTAAGCTTTTAAACATTAACCCCCTTACTAATAAAAAGTTACACAGTTGTTGAACACTGTTTTAAAATGACATTTCCATACTAAACGTCACTTTAAAACACTGTTCAACGAGCGTGTAAGTTTTATTAGTAAGGGGGTACATCATTAGTGGAAAAAACGCGTCTCTATGGCGTCCCGTTGCACCGCAAGCGAGGTGGTTCGTTCGTTTGTTTATTTAGAACGTATTTTCTCGGCTCCGTTTTATTTCACAGAGTAAAGGGCGAACAGAAAATGTTTCACGTGCTCAAGTTTCACTACCGTGGGAATCCCCGAGACACTTAAGCGTTTAAAGTTTTCTTTGTAGACTTATTTTAAATACGCTTTTTCTTTTACCCGCTGCTGTTGACAAAACCGCAGGTATCTGTCAAAGATAAGGATATAAACGATCCGGCTCGAAGGACCAAGCCTTTTGTCAAACGTGAAGAAAATGCATAAAAGTATCCAATAATTAAGCGTTTAAAATACAAATTCCTTTGCACCAATATATTTGCGGGCTACCGACACGCAATTTGTTTTAGAAGCAGATTATGGATCGGTTGAAAGTATCAATAATTGACAGAAGATATTTTCGAGTGCGTTTATTTACGAGTACCTATGTAAACTGTCAATTACCTTCCAAAATACATTAGTAAAAATTGGTACATATTTGGCAACATGTAAAGATAGTTTAAGTTGGTGAAAATAAATAAATAAATAAAAAAACATTATGGACTTGATCTGATTGATAGACCGGCGATCTCAAGAAATTAACTTTCTGTAACTGAATTAAAATTGAAGTATTGCAAGTATTTTATGTAGTGTCAAATCAATACTTGCGAAATGGTATCCTGCTACAACGTTCGTAGGAAGGTTGAATCTTTTTCAAAAAAACTTCAGAATTACTGTCAATGCTAGCCAGTGAAATATTGGTCTATAATAATGTAAAATACATAATGTGCAAAACGTCAAATTAGAAATAGAAACCCCAGGTCTAGAAATATTTGTTATACTCAGGCTCAACTCTAGCAGCTAGCAAACTATGTAGGGTAGTATGAGCGCGCTCATTTGCAGAAGGAATTTTGGACGTATGCGGCACTTCGGTTGTTTAGTGGTCAGGATTTAATTAGATTATGTAGAGTTCGTAGAGATAATGAGCATTTGGGATGGCTGACTTTATTTTAATATCCAATTACTAAACTTTGATGTTTGAGTCAGTGGTGGTGACCGCTTTTTATGCCTGCTTAATCGTTAACTCTGTAGTTCATTAACTACATAATATTTCATAAATGCTATAGCTTCATTTTTGAAAGAAAGAAAGGTAGACAAATAAAAAATTATTGGGAAATTAAAAAGAAAAATAATCAAATCAAATCAAATCGTAACCTCGCTCTTTCCTAATAAAATAGCAAAGCACATTATCTTCTTGTTTTTATTGATTATTGTTTAATTGAGAACCAATGACATTATGACAAGCAAAGCATAAACAAGTAGGTAGCTTTTCCTAATAACAAAAATCCAAGAAAATTCCAAAAAATGATTTTTTATTGCATCACACAATAGATTTTTTAATACAAAGGAAAATCGCAATGAAAATGCATCCAGTAATCTGACAGAACAGTCATATGGTAATCCTTGCCGCAAAGAGTCCGCTTACAAACTAATAAGCGGGAAGCTGAAAGAGCTGCGGCTTAACTAACCCAGTACAGACCTGAACGGTGAAAGAAAATACGGCGCTTTTACAGCCAATGACAAATTGAACCAACCGCGGGCATAGAGTATGAAATTGGGAGTACAGATGGTCTAGTATCTAAAAATTGTTCTAAAAGTTTTATACCATTAAATTATGAGATGAGGAGATCCGTAAACGAACTAAATGGTAATGGGCAGGGCACATACATAGTACGCAGAACTTACGGCCAATGTGGCAGCTAGATTCTGGAGGGGTGGTCACGTACTAGAAAGCGCAGAATAAGACGTCCAACCAAAATGAGGACCGACGACCTCATAAAGGTAGAAGGAAGGTACTGGTTGCAGACCGCTACATAATAATCTTACAAATATAAAAAAACCAAATGATATTTGAATCATAAATGAATTCAAATCAGTAAATACTACTGGGTTATTTGCCTTTTTATACCTGATAAAGATTTTCGTGACCCATCCATGCATACAATTCATCAAATAAACATTTCGCATCAGTTTTTTTTTATTTTATGTGACAGGAGGCAAACGAGCAGACGGATCACCTGATGGTAAGTGATTACCGTCGCCCATAGACACAGTTTCTACATTTTCTACCTAAATTCTTTTCTATCATTCTGTCTTGTCTGCGCAGACCGTATTAGCGTGCCACTGGAAAAAGAATTTGAAGAGAGCGCGCGAACTAGCACGAAAAATGCAGCGTCGTTTTGTTTCTACAACTTTTATAGTTGGGTTACCGAACGTGCTCTAGATTTGTTTTCGAAGAAACGATTGGTGAATTTCTGTTTGCACATAATAAGACGTGCGAATAAACTGGCAGATAACAGGCTCCATTTTTAGGTTGGAAATAAGTGCAGTAGAATCATAGAATGACGTAGACGATAGAAATGTGAGCTTTTTGTACGTAGAATATTTTGATTACGAGATGTATTATTAGCTTGATTTAGATTGTTATTTTCGGATGTTCTGTGTTTTCATCTATGAAAATCATACTCATCTAAATCTAAATATAACTCAAAGGTTGGAGGACTGACTGACTGACTGACTGACTTACTGACTTACTGACTGACATAGTGATCTATCAACGCATAGCCCAAACCACTGGACGGATCGGTCTGAAATTTGGCATGCAGGTAGATGTTATGACGTAGGCATCCGCTAAGAAAGGATTTTACGAAACTTCAACCCTAAGGGGCTAAAACGGAATCTACGCGTACGAAGTCGCGGGCGGCCGCTAGTTTTATTTATATTAGCCATTTATTGTGAAGTATTCTCAGAGTTATGTATTAAAAATATTTTTATTGGCGTTTTTTCTGAAAATCCATAACTAAGAATTACTTTATTTGAATACCGATTTAACATTGCGAATTTTCAGAATACCTAAGTTATTATCTTGCTTTTTTTAAATATTTTATATTTCTAATTCTCGCCACCGAAAAGTTATGCATAAAATAAATAGAATTAGCGTTCGCAAAAATTCATAAAAGAGTACTAGGAATGCAGATTAAAAACAGAGTCGGTTAAATTACATTCGCTCACTTCATAAACTTTCGTGCTGTGTGGGATTTATTAAAGTTTTCACTGCAAATGTTAAAAAATACGCCATGTTAATATCTCATTTAAAATAAAATGTTTTTACAGTCTTTTGAAGTTTTCCACTAACTCTAACAACTACTTATCATAATAATTCTACCGGAATTTAAACTGTGAAAATATCCACAAAATTTTTGGAAGTGCTTATAAAAAATAACCTTCAAGCAACCTCCACCAAAAATGTTCGTTATGAAAATAATAAAAAGTACTTACCTTATTTTGGTAATTAAATTCCTTAATGAATTAACAAAACACCTAAAATACCGGGCAAGATAGCGAATACCCCTAAATGTTGTTTTAATTACGCCGCTTCAATTACGTGTTAAATACCGTAGTATTTTAATAACATCGTTAACCTACTTTTTTGCGTTAAATAAACGCTCAAATTATAATACTTCAAATTTTTTCGCCCGAGAATAGACCCATTTTAACCCACCTCGTGGATTCTGTTGTATCTAATTAACAAAATAAGTCAGAACGTACGTCTACACTTATCAAAACCCTACGACCACGACTCTCAGGGCCGGACCGTGAGTTAAGGGGGCCCTGGGCTAATACGGGGCCACCTAAACTCTTTCGTATTATCGTCTATTTTTGACTTTGACATGACTTATCTGGGGGCCTCTTGGCCCTGGGCTGAAGCCCAAAAAGCCATGATGATGATGATGATCCATCCGACCGATTTCGGCCATGGCGACTCCGACTCCTAGCTGTCTTGGCGGCACTGGTGTGCCCGAAGATGGCTTACGTAGCCTATTTTCGCGGCAAACCCCCTCGCACATTGAGGGCATCTGAGCACGCCGCCAAAATATTTATAGTGAATGGCGGCAGATGGACGGGCCTTCAAGTCATCGCGCTTCGCGTCGAGTTCAGTCGTACGCTGCACCTCGAACTCGTGGACTTGCCTTTTCACAATCTCCCGCCATTCTGGACGCTGTGCTGCCAAACCTTCCCACTGAGAGGGCTCAATGTTGCATCTTTTCATGCCAAAAAGCCATATGGTAGATCCAGCCCTGCGACTCTTGTTTCTACTCCTAGTTGATAATTATTTTGTGGATAGGTATTGCCTTAGCGGTGTGGTAAAGCACCAATGTTGTGTGCTTCACTGCTTCATAAATTACCTAAAAATACATAATTTTGACGTTGGTAACTAACAGTTACAAATATAAACAAGGTATATTGGTGGAAAATTGTTCAATAGGTACATAGAAATGGCATATAGATTTGAAAATGCCTGTAGTATTTCATGCTCCAGTGACATGCTAGTACCCAACTGTACTGTACCCTATTTACAGTGGCTCGAGTCGTGAAACGGTTGTACCTATCTTGTAGTAGGTACTTTGTCGTGATAATATTCGTGCATCTAACTGTACCAGGGGGCTTAGTGTTTTTTTTTTAAATATGATCTTTAGTTATGCCTTGCAAAAGGTGCTATTGGATTACTCCAGTTGCAAGACGGTGTGCTAATGTATGACGGATTGTACAGCGTCCCTAGCGGATACCTTCAAGAACTAAGATCTTCATAGACTTTTTGACGCACAATAATATCGAATACGTTTGATGTAAACTCACACTACGCCCCGATCGTTCCGTGTAAAGGCGCTCAATCCATCCACTCTGGGGAAGTGGACCGCAATTAAGGGACCTTTAGTAAATTTCACCAGAGCCCGGCTTGATAAACAGACGGATTTAGTGGGTATTACTAGGTATTACCTAGCTGTAACTTAGCGGCGACCAGGTTTAACCGCGTCATTTTGAACCGACAGCGTTGAAAGCGAGGAGCGGTTGTCATTTGTCAAGTAGAGCATTGGGGAGAGTGGGAATATGAACGCTTCTTATGGTTTTAGAAGCTTTCCTAAAAACTATCACTCCTTCTTGAAAACTGATACAATCTTAGTTAACCTTTTACACAATATAAGATTTTAAACTTTCGCGTTCCATTTCAATTAAAATAGTAAGACACGGGTCTTAACGTGACGTTTATTAATGAGTTACATTATGTACTCACGGCTTGACGTTTCGGCTGCGATGCTGCAACCGTGGTCACAAGCAGACTGGCGGTTTGCGGCGTCGTCCGTTCGGGCGGGCTTGAAGATTTTCAACTTCCCTCGTCCCTCATATACTTTTACACAATGTTTGTAGCATTCCGACTGTACTTAATTTTATTTTAATCTTCGAATCTCGTATTTTTGGGATAGTTCAAAATAATTTACCCAGTTTAAGATCACCAAGGATCGCTTTCAAACTACGACAAATCATCATCGTGTCTGTCGTCAAAATTGATTTCTCCATCCTGTTCCCATTACAATAACTTCTGTATGGTCTTGACTTAATTTCTATGTCACTGTGTCTGGTTAAGCTGTAGAAGTTTTTTGATCTGCATACTTACTGTTTCTATGCAATAAAAAGTCAGTATAATTATAGAACATAGGGTATTATTTCACTGCTGGCCACTCTATGGATATCACTCCTCTTTATTCCTGGAATTTTGCGCTAGAAAGTTTGCAAAGATATCGTCATAGATAATATCTTCGCAAGAACACGTTGAGCTCTTCGCTTATTGGTTCCAGGGCAAATATTGACCAGGGCACTGCCACTTTAGTTTGCTTTTCCTTTGAGCTGATCAGTGTAGAAACTAGTCGCTTGTATTGAATACTCAGTTCGAAGATTTTAGTGCAATATTATGTTCATGTTTGTCTATCAGTTTTTCGTTACTTTGTAAGAACAAAACCACTCAACAAAAAAGAAGTTTGGTATAGTTAGGCTGGGTTGTACCAAGTTACTTTAACTTTGACATACGTCAAAAATCTGTCAAACTCGATACAAAAAACACCGGTTATCGTTAAAGTTACGGTCAAAGTTAGGTGATGCAATTCAGCCTTAGAGTTAAAAAATATTGTATCTGGAATGCTACTATTTGTCATAAAAAGTCTAAAAGAAGTGAAGTATTATTAGTCAAAACTTTATAGATTATTTGAAAGTAAATGTCAAATAAGAGAATTAATTTTAACCGCCTCTGTGGTCTAGTGGTAAGACCACCTGCTTCAGACGCAGAGGTCCCGGGTTCGATTCCCAGTGGGGGCAGATTTTTCTGTTCGGTTTGGTTGGTGGTAGGGCTTGTTCTAAGTCCGCCTGGCTAGCTACCACCATCTTACCTAAGTCTGTCGGCATAACAACAATGTTAACAGCATTAATTGTTGTGTTCCGGCAGTTAGAGGTAAGAGAGCCAGTTCCTCTGTGGTTGAGGATTCCGGTTGAAGCTCGCTTCCACCTTCGGCCTGATCATCACTTACCATCAGGTGAGATACAAGCCAAGAGCTTCCTCGTTATGGATTAAAAAAATCATATCTTGCTGTTAAGAAAAAAGTATTTCAGAATTATAGTTAACATCATTACTGTAAACAAATTCCATCCAAGCCACGGACAGAAGCTAATCTACCTTAATTATGAACCAGCCTTTGTTCTTTAGCTAGCATTCTAGGCCAGACCAGTACCCCTTTGTGTTC
>NW_021134057.1:0-44066 GCF_004193835.3 Ostrinia furnacalis | reverse complement strand
AGGCTAATAACACCCGACACTGCTCCTCGGCCCCCCCCCAGACCTTGGCATTTGAGGGTTTTAAAGACTTTTCCTTGTCTTGGCCCCGACTTCCGTAGCCGGGGCCCCCGGCCCCCCTCCGTTGGGGGGTTACGGGTTGCCCGACAGGCCCGCCGAGTTGACGCAACCTGCCGCGCCGGTGAGAAGTCAGCCGCCCGCGTGACAGAACACGCGGCCGTTGCCCGGGGTGCACCACGGGGAGGTCCCTCACCACCGCACCCCAAGTAGTTGCTTACCTAGCTAACTGGGGCTGCAATCGATTGGATCTCGATTACAATTTAAAAATCGAATATTTAAAAAATACTCTTCTAGGAATAATATGGTAAAACTTTTTTGTTGTGACAGCGAGTCCATAGACGGCGAAGTGGTGGAGACTCGCAGGCACAGTCGCGCTTCTTGGAGCGAGCCAGGCGACGCGCCCCCTCTGCCTCCAAGGGTTTCAGGTAAAATTATTTATTTTCCTAATTTATATTTTACTATTAAAACAAAACACGTGTTTCCGGACGAAATCTATGAATGAAATTGAATCAAGCTTTGTTTTATACGAACTATGATTAATATATGAACCTAAGGCTGAGTTGCACCATCTTACTTTAACTTTGACAAACGTAAAAAATCTGTCAAACTCCATACAAAAAGTAATGGTTATCGTTATAGTCACGGTCAAAGTTAGGTGGTGCTACTCAGCCTTATGCCCGTTTTCACCATTAATCTTATTGCAGGCATTTTGTTTTCATAGGGGTCACATAAAGATTAGGGATTGATGGTGTAAACGGGCATAAGTCTCCTATCAGGTGATCCATAGGCTCGTTTCCTCCTGTCACATAAAAAAAACAACGTCCAGGTCCTAGTATCCCTTGTAAATAATGCTGACTGTTATCTCTTCGCAGGCGACAAGCGTTCCTGGACTGAGGCACCCCCAGCGGTCCCTCGACGCGCCAACCGGCCGGCCGAGGCAGCTGATGAACGCGACTCTGGTGTAAGCGTGGACGCACACGCTTACACTAACGCTGACGATCATCGTCTGCATCAGAACGGTATGACACTATAGCCTGACCAGGAACATAAAAACCCTCGCCATGTTTCGGAAAACTAATGGTACTAATTTCTTTTAATGGCAACAGTAACTGAAAACTTCATTGACATGTCACCTTGCATGTCAGTCTATTGCTGTCAAAGTGTAAACAATCTTTATTTTAAATGCGCGCTATTGATTTTGTGAATTAAATTGCTAAAATCTTTTTATAGTCGTGAAAGAAAAGTGGTTCACAATGTGTTAAAGTATTTGTCGAAGAGAAATACTAAGGGTTCGGACAATATTTTCATTGAATAATTTTTCCGACAAGGGTGTCAAATTGACTAACATGTTTATCGTATTTACAGTCCACTATGAAAATTAGCTGTTGTTTGTTTCAACTACCTATTTTAAAGTTTTTTGTCACTTTCTAAGTGTTGAATTTTATGGAATTGGGAAAGAAGTACCGAGTTTTAAGCGTTCATGAGCAGACATTGCAGTTGAATATTCAAGTTCTGAATTTGATTATTGATGAATAATAAAATAAATCCTACTAGCTCGATTGATGTTTTAATTTAATTTATTTAAACCAGGTTACCTTTAATAATATTTTTTCGTTAATTTATGAAAATATCAAATTAGCCCGTAATCCTGAATCCTGATACATAAAGTTAGCCTATTAATTTAACACAGGTACGACTGTACTCAGTGTTGCACTATCAAATGCAATTGACGCGCCTCTATGCCAGGGTTTTTATGTTCCTGGTCAGGCTATAACATTGTTACGGGACTAATCCCATCTCTCTTTCTTACCACTGCAACTCCTGTATACCAAGGATGTACAGCTTGGCCTCCAATAAAATCTGTGAAGGTTGCGTATTCTAGGGGACAGCTTACTGCATTGAAACCCGCAACTAATTTAATCAGAAGAATGTAGGAAGATTTCAGAGACACTGGTACATTGTTAGTTGATGAGACCTCATTGGCTGAGCTTTGCTTGGTGTTGACTGCTGCTAGACAAGTGACGTTTCTAGACAGTGGCGCCCCCAGTGCTGTGGTGTCAACACAAGCTATGTTATAATATAATAAAAAATGAATCGCAAAATGTGTTGGTAAGCGTATAATTCAACAACCCCTAGACCAATTTTACCAATTCTTTTTTTTATGTTCGTTGAAGTCCAAGGTTGGTTTTTACGGCGAGAGAAATTCGAATAATTTCCGAGAAAGCCCTTTTCTTTTTCCCATACAAACGTTTTCTAAACTGTCACATTCCAAATATTTTTGACAGAACGAAGTCTGTCGTATCCGCTAGTTTACAATAAAAAAATCAATGTTTTGTGTTTAAAATGCTCTAACCAAGGTTTTAATGACCAACAATAATCTTCCTTACACCACCAGATCTCGACCTAGCAGTGGAGTCCCTCCGCTACGAGGAGATAATCTCAATGATGTCGGAGCCGCTTCGCGTGGATGAAGAAGAGACGCCGCCGCCCATCCCGCCCAAGGGGCTCGGCCACCTCAGCAGCTTCGACTCGGGTCACCACGAGAACGGCGAGTCGCACTGTTAACGCCAAAGCGTAGGTAACACCACTATTATTATGGTTTATCATCATTGACGTGTCTCCTTCCAATAGGGATGTTTCCTGGGTAAAAAAGTTTGTCCGTCGGTTAACTTATCAAAAAATACTCCACACGTAATTTTAACTTTTTCAAACTAATGAAAGTTAAAAGAGATACAGCGCGTCAAAGTTCTAAAGAAGAGGCCCGTGGTGTCAAGGTGTGCTTATTAAAAATGTAGCAGTTTGTGACGTCGCGCGGTACTTCAACGCACCATAACTTAGTAATTACCTTGTTTGATTTGCAAATAAAAATATACGTGTCCAATATTTTTTGGTAATGTAACCGACGAACTAAAAGTTTTGTTTTTAGAAAACTAGCCTATTATTTATGTATGTATCATACGCACTGACAATACTATAGTGTTGCAACTCAAAATGTGACTTTTTTGCGCAGCACAAAGCAAGTTTTTGACTGGAATCTGGACAGGAATTTGTGTAGGATGGTATATGCCTGCCCTGTTAGTGTTTATTAAACTGTCGACTTTCAGAATCGACTCATATTTTGAGATGCAACACTATCGTATTATCAGTGCGATTGTGCACAATTATTTTATTATTCAAGTTTGTAATTTAACACTTGAAACAACAGTAAAAATCGAATAGAAAATGACAAAATTGCATTTTACGTACAGTTACAGTTACAGTAACTCGAATGAAACACTGACGAATGATACCATTTTATGATATGATTTATTAAAGTTAGTTGGATTTGCTT
The DNA here is from genome assembly GCF_004193835.3 of Ostrinia furnacalis. NCBI lineage: Eukaryota > Metazoa > Arthropoda > Insecta > Lepidoptera > Crambidae > Ostrinia > Ostrinia furnacalis. The sequence goes on along the minus strand of NW_021134057.1, from coordinate 40,678 downwards.
TAGTAAACAATTGGCCTTTGTTATTTAATCACACTAGCTTGTGTTGTAATAACAAGAAAAACACGGTAACTATTTTCGTGTGAGTGGTATCATTAGTAGTAAAAAAAGTAGTGTAGCCACTCCTAGGGTTTAGTGTTTATTTTTCCCAATACTAATCCTCTGGAAAGACCAAACTAAATATTTAAATGAAATATGTTTAAACGAGTTTTTGTTACGTATTTTTTATTAAAATCAAATTATTATCATTAAATCCAGATAAAAACATTATCTAGTAGCTCAAAGGTTTATTTTATTTTCATCCAAAAATTGATTATTATCGTGATTACTGCATTTTTTAGATTGAATGTTACGCTGGGGCTCATTACTAAAATTTATATGCTATTTTATTCAACAATTATTTTAATATTATAAGAATAAACTTAGCTAAGCATATCATTCCAAAAGTGGATAATAATATTATATTTATATAGATGTGTTTGCATTTATTTTTTATGCATCTGCGCCATAGTACACGTGATTTACTATTTGTAGTTTAATTATTATCTTTTTGTTTACACTAAATAAATACATTTGAAAATAAAATAGTAAATTGAATGGGCAGTAAATTGCTGCTATCTTGATTTAATACCGATCCACATTTCTTGTGAAAATATTTTTATCTATTTCAAATCCATAGAATATGGATCGTTTTATAATTGTGATAAATATGCTTTTATAATTCCTAAAAAAAAAGTATTAACTTTGTCATAAGTCATTTTCATTTATATTTTTAAATTGGCTTTATGTTAAAACGTTTTATAGTTGGGTAAATACGTTTGGGTTTATGAAATATAAAATTTAAATGAGACTTTTAAAATATTTTTATGTATCATGCAAATATGAATGAATTATTTTATTTATATCGGCAGCAATAAATATTATATGCATCATGCAAATACATAAGCGCAATCTAAAATTCTTGCTCAAAATGAAGCAGCTAAGTATATTGTGGACTTTTTTCTAAAAATATATTATGCCGGATCTCTAGGTTATATTTGCGTCCAATCCAAATTGAAAATATAATATACATTGTATATCTTATGATGCTTCTATTTTTACACAGATATTATGCTTAAGTTCATAATTATATAGGAAATATTATGCTAAGTATTTTTATGTATTAATAATCGAGCAACTGGACATTATCATCGTTCTTATTGTAATCATGTTGATGATAAAGAAAAAAACCATTGCATTTGGGCAAAACAGTCCAGGAAAGAGCTCAATCTGAAATTTTGCGTCTTCTAAAAATATTTTGTATTCATCATAGATTTTATATATCGCTCATATTAGCGAAAAACAATTATACCGTAAAGCATTATGCGAAATTCGTACAAATGACATGATTTTTTTTAACGAATATCTAGTAATATTAAACATATTTTTATCAGACATACTGCAAATACTGCAATGCAAATGTAAACTGTGCAATTTATATACTTAAGTCTTTTTTTAAAGTATTTTGACTTTTCTTATTATACATGATATAAATCAATTTTATTATGATCGCAATTACTTTACTATTATTGCATTGTGTAGTCCAAGTAACTTAGTGTCTAGATTGTAATCGTAGTTTATATTTTTATGAAATATTGGTACATGTCAAATTGCTTCATTATTTGGATCTCAAGTTTTTATCAAAATATAGTATTAAATCTTTTCAAAACTTATTCCATCATTGGTACCTATAATGACATCATTCAAAATTAATTTCAATTAAAAAATAATTATATAAAACTATTTATATAACACACTTTAAAAATCGCGTCACTTAATTCATGATGTCATTCCTTTTATAACACGTTTTTTCGATGTTCAGACTTTAATACTTTGATTTAAAAGAATTTATAGATTTAATGAAATCTAAAACAAACAAACTGAAAACCTTACACTGTCTTTCTACATGTCTTACCAATAACCAAGTGATATTTTCATACTATACATACAGTAGTTTTTTTTAAATATACATATTATAATAGTACATAAGAGTTAGGATTTATGATCACTTTACCAACGAACATTTGTTCAAGATTTTTACAGCTGTTTTTATCTGTTTACTCGTGTATACTATTCGTGACTGTATATCTAATGGCTTTTTTACTAGTTTTGTATTTAACATGTAGTGCGTTGATGTTACTACAAAATGTAGCCTGAAATTTTATTTTATTACATACTTATCATAAGAGATATACCTACAAAGGTGCAGCTACCCGATAAGGAATAATGCACGTTAATCCTACCTTTTTAAACCTGCGGGTTGATTTGTACTACAATGTGTTTGATGGTAATAATTGCCACCGCGATCTAAGGTGCAGGCAGCGCCATCTCTTGGTAGACAAAGTTAACTACTAGTTTTTTAAATCATTTTTAACCGTGTAGGGGGATTCAACCAGTCTTCTGACAGGTGCATTTTTTCTTATCGGCAATTGATATTTGGTGAACTTTACAAGTAATCATTTATAACAAATGTTTCAAGATCTTAATATAATCAATTACTTGTCACTTGTCAGTTTACCTGTTCTATGAAATTACTATTATACGCTGCTGTGTAGTACGTACGAATGTTCGGCCATATTAATCAAGTACACAAATAAGTTACCTGAGTTTTAATGGATTTGACTAGTAGTAGTCTAGGGCATGAATATATTTATAATCTAAAGGGGGTTTTAGTATTAACTTTCCATACTATTATGTCGGTGTTACGTATTTCTCATTAGGATAGTATTTCTCATTTTAAGTATTAAAATATTTTACTTCACGACGTGCTTCTTTTCAACTTATTGATAAAATTGGCGTATGAAATATTATTTTTATGTTAATTAAAAATGTGAAATGGTATGCTTTGAATTTGCACCATTTTTTTTTATTAAATTGGCAGAATGTTTATCACAATCTCGCTAAAAATGCAGATGCAATCTATGTTACAAAGTTGCAATTTTGTTAATGGTTTCGAAAATACTATTAGCGCTGCCGTATACAAAATTGCGGCCATAATTAAGATTAACTAATAATACTCGTATGGGATAAACAGCTTTATTTATACACACTTTAGTCCTCATTATCAACAAGTTGGAAAAAAGCGAATCTTAAAAATATAACTGTACCAAAAATATTTTGATTACTAGTTTAGGATCGACTGTCTAATGTATTTCATTGTTTATTTTAACGTCGTATTATTCGAAGCTCAACTTTGGCTCTTGTGATCGGTAGCTATAATTTTTCTTTTTTAATCTGAAAAATAATGATTTGGCTGTAAGTGGCTTTTCACTGCTCCCTCCATACGTGGGACTGATAAATATGCGCCAAGATCGGCCAAATTAGAATTTTAAAGATTTATTATAAATTTTTAATGAATGTCGCCAATTGAAATTGTTCAGTACAAACGCGTAGCGGTTACTAGTGGAGATTCGTAGCCATTTCTTATCGAAATTTATGTACGTGGGCGAAATAAATTATTAGATGGAATCATAATAATTATGTTTTATTTCAAGTCCTTATTTATATATTTTTAACACTTGAGTAAGAGTCAATATTGTTCAGAGTTAAAGTATTTACATGACACCATAACAAAACAAAAACAATTTAACAGTCTTTTTACTGTAAAGAACTTGAAAGATCCGAGAATCCTGAACAATGGTGACAAATAACTGAAAACAGTTCAGAAGTCAAGCACACATGATACGTTCATTCCTTTGACACCGATTGATCCCGTCAAAATGTAATAAAGTTATTAAAACCGAAAGTGTACAACGGCACATCAAGTTACACACTTTCCTCTTAACCAGTTGAAATAAGGGTGATATTGCAACAAAATGTGTTGTCGTGTGTACATCCAGTGGATATGGAGCGCCGCGTGCCGACCGCGTTGTCATGCGAACCGATGATTGTATTTACCGAGTGAATTTCTAAATAATAAGCGCTCTTAGCCGTAATTGAAGGTAGTCAGCGTCGACACGCCGCCACGCCCGTCTTGGCAGGCGCACACGAGATTGAGAGCTCGGGACTGATGCTGAGATGAATCTTCGCGAGATAGGTAATACCCAAATTTGATGAATCATTTTTTGAAATTCAGATTTGAGTGACGGTCGAAAACTGAAAACGAGAAGGCAAATTTTTCGACTTATTTCATCATCATCATTTCGGCCATAGGACGTCCACTGCTGAACATAGGGCTCCCTCAATGACTTCCATGATGACTGATTGGCAGCGGCCTGCATCCTGCTACCTTATTTTAATCATTTGAATTGTAAAAAATTGCCAAATTGCTATTTATTCGCAAATTGATGTTAATATGCAAGAAAAAAATAGTAATCGCTTTTTAAGAAAGAAAAAAACTAGTGTCATAACTTTCCTTTTTATGATTTGGTTTTGAAGGTGGGGCACAATGTTACACGGGGTACAATGTTACAATGCATATAATTTCTCCGTCCCTTTCTATTAGTTGTATGATGTTGGTATACACGTTTGTCAAGCTCATAAGAGCTGCTGAACTGAGCCGCTGAACATCATACAACTATAGAAAGGGACGGAGAAATATGCATTCTAACATTGTACCCCGTGTAACATTGTGCCCCACCTTACCCTAGGTATAGCAAATTCCAGTGAGTGATTCAACCACGTGGGGGTAGATGTCTTCAATGAATCAAAGAAAAACTTCTGTCAAGACTACACTGGATCGTATTGGGACAAGACGAAAAAACATCCCGGCAAACTTAGCGCGAACAGGTGTGCTACATACAATCAAGGAGAATAAGTTAAGTTATCGTTAACTACTGTAATTTTAAAACCCTGTTAACTGATTTCAACTATCGATTTAACAAGATCATCATAATATCTCGCGATCGTAGCTCGGTGTGTGCCCGTATCGATAGCTTTTCAATAACCCCGCCCCCGGCGCCCTAATGGACGGCGGGGTCTTGACAAAATGTGACACCTTAATGAGAGAGCAGCAGGGCATGTCGCAACAGCCCATTGTGGGTGCCTGGTGCGTAAGACATCGAAAGTGCAACCAACTTTACATCACTTCGACGCCTTTGTCCTAGACGTTATTTTGAACGTGTGACGTTTAACCTAATTAAGTAGTAATCAGTTTTGAAGATCACTGCAGAGTGATGTAAATTCAGGTCGATGTTTGGCAATCTTATAAGTTACTAACCATTTTAAGATTCTAGCCATTTTATTTCATTAACAGTTCAGTTGCAGATTTAGGTAAAACCGCGAAAATAGGTCCATAATTGTGTAAAAAAAAATAGCAATTGCATACGAGTATTAATCATTAAAGAGGCTTTTACAAAGTTACATGGTCGTAAAAACTGTATTTTATCAAGAGTTGAAAAGTGTAACTATACAACCGTTCTAATGGATAACAGTATGCATGACTGCTCCCAATTAATAAAACTGATAAACGCTTATATTTACAAAAACTCTATCACACAGCAAAGCGCACTATTTAACGTAATGTATGAATCCATTTTCTTTAATTCATAAGGCAGTGTGCTATTATAACTGACAGCATACATGCTCCTAGCCGCCCTACATTAATAGCGCAGCATTAAATTAAAGAAATATATTAAAATTATCAAATTAATGAACTTAAAAGTTACCTTTTGCATGTCGGCGTTCGCCCTGCCATATTAAGGCACCTGCCATTTTGTAGTAATTAATAACTATTACACATTGTCAATAATAAAGTGAAGCGCAGTATAAGTGTGCAAATAAGCAAGATGGGTTTATGTACTTAAAGCAGACGGCTTTTACATAAAAAATGCCATTAAACGAAGGTTAATTTTTCCTAATTAAGATGAAGATAATTAATCTTAATAATTCATCACATCCTCCTTACTGGAAGCAGACATGAATTACCGAAGAAGAAACATTGAAACTGTCAGTTTTCTTGACAAAATTGGACGGCTGTCAAGTTGCGAAATATTTGTTTTTGTGCAGTAAGAAAATATATTAATTGTACTACCATGGCAAGCGCTCTACCTATGGAGTCCAACCCGGAGGTGATGAACAAATACCTGGTGAAGCTGGGCGTGTCCAACAAGTGGAGGATGGTTGACGTCATCGGGCTAGAAGGTGAAGCCCTGAACTGGGTGCCTCGCCCTGTCCTAGCAGTTGTCCTGCTCTTCCCTCTATCTGATGCCTACGAGCAACACAGACGCGAGCAAGAGAACGAACTGCTCCAGAAAGGCCCTCAAGCACCCAAAGACGTGTTCCACTTGAAACAAGTCCTCAGCAATATCTGCGGAACAATAGCCTTAGTTCACAGCGTCGCCAATAATACGCACAACATTGAAATAAACGATGGATTACTGAAGAAGTACTTGAACGATGCACAAGGTCTAGATGCCGCAGCTAAAGGAGCACTACTAGAAAATTCCACGGCAATCCTAGAAGCTTACAAAGATATCGCACACGTTGATAGCGCTGAGGGCGAAGAGGTCACTGAAACTCCGAACAATCATTTCGTAACTTTCATTCACAAAGATGGTATTCTGTTCGAGTTGGATGGCCGCAAATCGTTCCCAATAAACCACGGCCCGACGACTCCGGAGAATCTGCTCGAAGACGCTGCGAAGGTTTGCCGCCAGTTTATCGAAAGAGAACCGGATAATATCGGCTTTAACATTGTGGCACTAGTTCCCGCTGATTAATACTTTTATTGCATGAATGCCTCCATGAGCTTGTTAATTTGTCAGCAATTTAATAAACGTACCTATAATATTGGAATCCATTTATTTTTTGTCTCACAAAGACATCATAATTGGCGAGCAATGACGTGACGAGCCGCGCCGCAGTCGGCATCACGCGATCTTTCAATACGGCACTACGAAAAATGGCGTTCATTAATTCTCTTCATTAGCGAATGCCAGCTAATTCAGTCAGCGCGCACCGTTGCACGGATGTCGATTTAAGTCTTTAATTCATAATTAATCTCTCCGTCTTTAACAAATCGCCTCACGATGTTCGCGACGCTGCGTCCACGTCTCAATTAAGGAATCCGCGCACACTCGCAACACGGCTCCCGCATTCCTCCTTTAAAATTCTCTATCTTCGGAAACTAATTAAAAATTCGCCTCGCCTCCGTGGCCCGGTGTTCAATCGGGGCGATATAACTTCATTTAAAAACGAGCAATCTTGTCCCAGATAAGAACTGGCCAGAAAACAACGAAGAGCAGAACTCGCCACACGCGGCTGCGACAAAAAGACAAACCAAAGAAAGAACTCCAAACTTTTAAATGGAACGCGAGAGAATTCGTCGCGTTAACTATGTCGATACTGGGAAGGACGCGACATCGGTAAGTCACGTCACCAAATAAATGACGCTGGCTCTGAAATAAATATATAAATATTGTGTAAATAAAGAAAATAATGCGGTGGGGACCCGAAATGCTTTAAATATTCAAATGAAGCGAGCCGAGGTGAAATACGAAGGTGCGCTCGCTCGAGTTGAGCCCAATTAAATCGGTGCCACTGAGGTAGAAATTAAAAACAAAAGGAGGATGACGGGGGTCCGGCGCGCATTTTTCTCATGAGTATTATTAGCGCGATGTCAACCCACAAAAAATGGAGTTAGAGGGTTGTCGTGCCCGCGATCATTATCGATAACATCCCGCGTTTTGTATTGTTTTGATAAGTGTGATGCGGCGTGGCCGGACGTTTTGTTGACGTTACAGCGGCCGCGCGCGTGATCGATAAGTAGCCTGGATTAGTAAAAAACAAATTCACTTTAACAACGCTTATTGAATGGGATGCTAAAATTCTTTGTTCGGGTAACGGTGTGTCAATCAAGCTGTGCTGAGTACGTAGCATGGATAAATGGGTGAAAAACAAAACGTTGAACAGCTCCGGGCCGGTCATTAGTCATCGAGAGGCCTGGTGAGAACAGATTTAATATTTGCCTATAAATCAATTATGGACGTGTGGGGAGCTCGCTTAAACGCTCTATTATTGTGCTCCTTTCTTTAGCTGAAGATAAATTACGTGCATTCACTACACGCTGTTCTGTCTGTGAATGCAACACGGAAACCTCGAGATATCACTTCCAGTTTAATGGAAGATGGAGAACCTGTTATATTCTTTGCTTTATCTATGACTAGCTTTCCGCCCGCGGCTTCGCCCGCGTGGAATTTTGTCTGTCACAGAAAAACTTTATCGCGCGCGTCCCTGTTTCAAAAACCGGGATAAAAACTATCCTATGTTCTTTCCCGGGACTCAAACTATCTCTATGCCAAATTTCATCAAAATCGGTTGCGAGGTTTAAGCGGGAAAGCGTAACAGACAGACAGACAGACAGAGTTACTTTCGCATTTATAATATTAGTTGGGATTAAGACATTTTCTTCAATTAAAACGTCTATAACTACGGGTAGAGATGATTGCTCAGCTCATCAAAATCAAAATCAAAAGTATTTATTCAGTTTAGACCACAAGTGGCACTTATGAACGTCAAAATTATTATAGAAAATGATAAAAAAGAAAAGTTAGCCCTTATGGGGCACTTTACATGTCTCCTTATCTTTTGGGCCCTACCAGCGCTTCGAGACAAACATATGGCAAGTGCTGAGAAGAAACGCCGGAACAAACTCAGTCACCACTAATTGCCGGGAATTATCTAACGCTAAGAATAACCAAATTCGAGTACATCAAATACATATGTGCAGACTGAACTGACCACGCATCCTTGTCATCAATATAGTCTCGAACCTTGTAGTACCCTTTGGACATAAGGGTATTTTTTATATCAATCATCATCACATAACATGTGTCCCTCGCGGGCTTTAAAGTTGGTGCCACAGCAGCTTTGTAGTCCGGTACGCGAACCACCAGGTCCACTAGACAGACGTTAGATCAAAGCGATAAGAGTTTGGAAGATTTAAACCATATTCAGGCATATTTCAGCAAACACCAAACGAAACAGGTCGACAATTCTTCGTAGTGTACTGTAGCCTTTAAAATACGATCTACGAACATTTATAATAATCAGGCGTGTGAACCTCGTAACCCGCAACCTTAAAATCAAAAGAGGCAATTGGATTTTCGAATGCGAGTCAATATTCCATATTAACTAGAGAATCATTAACACCCACCGCGACCTCGGCTGGCACCCGCTCGATTTATCCAAACAAAATACATTTATTTTAGACAATGAGAATCTAAGTGCTTATTGGGAGAGTTCCTTACTATGTTCACTACAACGTTTCGAATTAATCGACGATTTCACGAAGTCATGAGATCCATTGACGAGTTATCGGGGTTATAAACAAAAGTGTAGTATGAGAGAAGAGATGTATGTAATCACAAAAGGTTAGTTTAAAGCTTGCCAGATAGTGGTAGGAGTAACTCCACGGGGGTTCCACCGCGGCCTACCGACGTTCATCACTATTCAATAAGCTCCATTTATTGAAATTACATAATTCGTGTGTGAATAATGACGATTGTGATGAATCTTCGTGGGCGATGCGAGTGACTTAAACCCGATTAACTTTTGACCGGCATAGGATATTAATAAGCCGACGGTAATGACATGGAAAATATGGAGATGGACTTTGCTGAGTCTATTGATTTCTTACGTGTGAATGACTCGCAAGTATGGTTCGTTATGGTGTTTTGGAATACAAATAAGGCTTAATAAAATTGGACACGGATTTGAGTAATTACAGCGTGTAATTCAAAGAAATTATCGCTATTATTAATGGAAGTTAAGCTAAATGTTTTAACTTTAATTACGTTTGTATGCCCGCGTAGAAGTTTGCAAAAAAAGTTAAACAACTGTTTCACGTATTCGATTAAATGCCTGAAAACGCTTTAATTTTAATAGCAAGATCGTGGGATATAAGTTTGTACATAATATATTGTTTTACTTTATTTTTGTACATGCCTACATGAAATTCACGTCTGCCGCTGCCGCGCCGGTGTAATTTGAAAGGGCGGTCAAGTTAAATACAGACTACGCCTCGGACACAAATAGACACTAGATTTAAAGGTGACATTAGCATAGATAATAGATATTCAGTTATTTTAAAATTACTTGCGCACAATATAATTTAATTAAAATGTCTCCACTTGATATTCTTGATACGATAGTCTTTGTCATTATAAATACTTATAATTATACGTTATTTATAATTATAGCTGCAATGAAATTCTTGCTTTGGACTAGTTACGGTTAATTTGAATATAGAATTTGAATAGAGTTCGCCCCGAAGCGAATGTTCGTCGTGCACCTTGCCACGAACAGTTGTATGGAACGAATTTCTCCAGCTTCTAATTTTACACGTGTTCGTAATTATGCAACGAGTTCGAAAGCTGGATTTATTACAGTTGTAATACGCTCCAAAAACATTTTCGCGAAGGTGGTAAGTCCATTACAGAAAAACTTATGAATAAAAGATTGCACTGATGAACATTGTTTGGTAGTTGTACGAATAATAATTTTGTATTGAAAAATATCCAAATTGGTTCATCGGAGGTATTAAAACTTTAGTTAGTAATCATTTAGTATGATATTTTAGTGCAACTTCGAGGTAATGATAACAAAGCAAGTAATGTTTACTTTATTAGGCCTAGTAGTAGGTACCTATTATGTTTTTAAGTAGGTACCTATCTATTTATTTTGAATGGTATGCCGTACCATTAGAGAATTATACCAATTTGTCACCCCTTGTTTTGTATTTTGAAAAACTTGAAATAAATATAAAATAATATAAATCATGCCAAAGATCATAATTATTTTCACCTCGAATATCATGTTTTCTTGAGTGAGGTTTATATGAGGGCATTACATAACGTGTAGGTACCTAACAACACTTTTTATATCCTAGTAGATTCATAGGCTGTACTTGAACTATTGTCGGTATGAAATCGAAAGATATTGAGTTTTTAAAATAATTTACTCAAGTATAGGTATGTTGACAGTTTGATATTCATTAAGTTAATATTATAATTTTATTATAAGGTTTTACGAGCACCTTATTAGGAGTACAGAACGAGATCGGAATCCTCGTGGCCGGTACGAAAGAAAGTTTGGTTACTGACTACAGGCAAACGATTTTGGACTTTATTTCTAAAGGTATAGTGGCATTTGACAGGTCTTTATACAGGTTGCGTGAACGCTGCGCGGGCGCACAGCGTTTACGATTTCCGAGAAGCCTGCGCCCGTAAGCCACGACGCTTCTAAAAACGGTAAATTGTCTAAATTAAATTAGGCGCATTCTTTACTTGTTTCTGTCAACTCCTCCAACTATAGTTTTATGGGGACATAGGTACATTCCCATTACGCAGGGGAGAGAAGGAAACTAAACGAATAACTGGAGCAAATAATTATAATAAACAAAATTCGAACTAATTCCGAGGACTTGGAATTTTTCCAATTGCTTCCTTTGCGTCTTAAAAATCAAACTTTATACGAAACAGATATTTCAAAGTCTTACACAATAGTTATTTTAAAATATTAAAATAGTCATAATCGATCAAGTTATCCAGGAAAATTGTCTCTATAAAAGCTACTTCTCTCTTACCTCAATTTTTTATTGTACCTATTGTTCACATGGCTATAAAATGTAATAACTATAGAAACTCAAAACATTTTATTTCCCTAACTGCCATTATATTCCCCATCAATCGCTAATAGGCCCTCAGCATTAATTATGGTGGTAATTAATCGGTGCATTCAGTAGTCAGATGTCATAAAGTGTGGGGTTGAATTCGGCAGCGGCCGCCCGCGGCGAGCTTGAGACGAATGAAGGCTGTCTTAATGCTCTCGGGATAATTAAAAACGTTTATTTGTGATAAAATTAAGAATTCGGCTTTAACTTGACGATTCCTTTGCCTGTAGGTAGGTACAAGTAGAAAAAAAAATTTAGAGACGAATTGAAGATTTTCCATCTAACAGGAGACCAATATCGAAAGCTCTTCAGAATTTGAGAAAACTTTACAGTAATTGTTTAAAAAATGTCATAAAAAAGGTTATAACGTTTTCTTTACAATAAGTAAAATTAAAAGAAAAAAATGTGTAAAAAGTAATAATAAAATCTCAGATATTTTTGTCATTTTTCTTCGATAAAAATAGGTGTACTTTCATCCATTTTCATATGTGCACTTTATCAAGACCCACTGTATATGTACATACAGGTACGTAATATAGATAGGTACTTAGTACATCAAGTAAGTAAGTCTGTCTTTCTGTGCCAAATTGAATTTCATACAGGTGAAGCTGCGGGGAAAAGCTTGTATGTAGGTACTATGATAGTATGATACCATCACATAATAAACACTATTATAATGTCACGCGTCTCTACCTACGATGAAATGCGCTTTTTGCGTCCGTTTAGTCATAATGCGGTGCTTACCAAACACATTTAACACCTGCTGAATAGAAGCGCCGCACCAGTTCTAGATCTATGATCTAGCATCAACAGATAGTTTTCTGGAATCGCCACTGGTGTTGCAGAACATTAAAACCTAGAGCAGGGTCACCATGGTTCTTGGACAGACGTGGAAGTTTAGGTCTCATCGCCATCGAACCAAAAGCTTAAATAATATCTACGAAATATTTTCTCATTTTCTTATATTCCCTTATTCTTGTTTTTTTTTTCTTATAATATTGAGTATTCCTACTAAATAAACGATTATGCATTGATTCACTCTTGACATTATTCTTTCAGAATGGAGATTAGCAAATTTATTTACACGCTCTTTCATTAGGAAAGATTCCTTCTTGTATTGATGAATATTATATATTCAGTATTAGGTATGTGAAAAATCTAAAATTTTTGTTTTCATATCGAAGAATGCATTTATATATTCACAAATACCCTCAATTGCTAGGGACTGGAATTCGTTGCCTGCTGCTGTCTTTCCCGAAAACTATAATCCGGGCCTTTTCAAGGCGAGAGTGAATAGGCACTTACAGGGCAGATATATACCATCCTAGACTGCATCCCACTTAACATCAGGTGCGATTGTGGTCAAATACCTGCCTTGTTATGCATAAAAAAAATTGCTTTAGGGTAATTTGTGCTTCAATCGTTATAAGTTGTAATTCTTGGCAAACGTTTTTCAAACTACACTACAGGAATTTATATATTTTATCCTGCTAACACCATCACATGTGGTCACATCACTTATAGTTTGCTTAATCTGGCGTTAAATCCGCGACTTTATGGCCTTGGAGCCTTGGACCAGTCGAGATCAAAGCGCCGACAGGTGTCCAGCTCCAATTGACACTTCTGGACATCAAACTGCTATAGCCGTTTATACTGCGCAGTAAAATTGTCCAACTGGCCCACTTGGTAAACATAATAAAATTAAATGCTGAATAAAATGAAGATGCGGTAACAAGTATACAGAACTGAAGAGAATTGAATGTTACCTTTCAATTTTAACGTCTGAGTAGTTTGTATTTAAACTGATCATTTGTTTACTTATTTAATTTGTTTAATTATCCAATAGTTAAATTTGACAGATGTCAAATGACAAGTGGTTAAATATCAGAAAAAAATGTTTTTCAAACAATGGTTAGCTTGACTTTTAGTACATTTTTTAACTATTGGTTTATATTTTGTTAATATTTAACCATTAGTAGCAAAATCTAACAATTAGTTATTTTAACTATAAATCAAAAAACTGGGCCGTGTGTTAGGTATAATTGTTATCTATTGAAACACACAAAAAGTATTAAAATTGCTAGTAAATACGAGTATTGCCTCGTTGTATTAATATTTTTTAATATGCAAAAATAATTTTAGGTGGTTAAGGTTACTGACAATTTATTGGTCTATGAACTTAAAACTAAATGGATATAGTAGCAGCATATAAATGGATATTTTCAAATTAAAAACTTCTGGAGTCATTGAAAACTGGTATTCCACGGCCTAGTGATAAGTAATAAATCTTCGTTTACCACTCCGACACACGGGTGTCGAAGATTCCTCTAGACGTAAAGAATCGACTCCTTCCTTCCATACTTTTACCATGATACCTACCAATGAAACTAGCAAGAAACCTGATTTTACTTGTGAATTCATCGGCAATCTCTGTGAGGTAAATCTGGGGCCACGGCAGTGCCCCCACCAAGTCGAGCAAAAAAGCGGCACGGCCGTACCATCCTTTTCTCGAAGCAATTCAGGCCATTTTCGACCGCCTGTAACTTCGTTGTGGATAAAACTAGAAGGCTGAATTTTCATTAGCTATGCACGCATTGTAAAGACACGGTATATTTAAAATTTCATTCAATTTGAACCAGTAGTTTAAGAATTATAACGGGTCAAAGTTACTTAATTTTGTCACTCACTGACTGACTCACTGACTGACTCACTGACTGACTCACCGATCATCAAAATTCTAAGGCACTTCTAGCAGACCTAGAAGCTTCAAATTTGGAATATAAGTACAGTAGAATCCCGATTATCCGGATCAATTAAAACCAGGGGTGTTCCGGATAATCGAAAATCCGGATAATCGATTTCAAAGTAAAATCAAACAATAATTAACTTTTTACAATAGAAAGGGTTTTCAATACATCATTTTAGAGTCTAAAAATCTAAATTTTAGACCATTGGTTATCCATTTCTTTTAACAATGAACTAAGAAGACATCCGTACCATGTTACGGTGGCGGCGCCTTCGGTTTTTATGGGTCCAGACCCTGAATCGGTAATTAGAAACCGTGAAGAATGAGTCCGGATAATCGGATATCCGGATAATCGAGGTCCGGATAATCGAGATTCTACTGTAGTGTTTGGTGTATGAATCAAGGAAAAACTAAAATATTTGGGGGCACGGTAGTGCAACCGCCAAGTCGAGTAAAATTTTTCAATTTCGGTCCAGTTTTCTAGATACATAACTGCTGTCTACAAAATACAAAAAGAAATGAGATCCCATCAAAAACAATACTTGTCAAAAAAACCAAGTCTCGCAACTCAGTTGTTCTACGGTAAAAAGTTGTGAGATCCATGTAATACCAAGTCCAGGCCAGGAAATCTTTAACGTTTTACATAAATATATTGACTTGGCCATCGCATGAAAACACGTGTAAATTAAATTATTTAGTGCGATGGCCAAGTCAATAATTTATGTAAAACGTTAAAGATTTCCTGGCCTGGACTTGGTATTACATAGATCTCACAACTTTTTACCGTAGAACAACTGAGTTGCGAGACTTGTTTTTTTTAACAAGTATTGTTTTTGATGGGATTACATTTTGATCTGCTATCACATGTCAAAGCCACTTTATGAACTAAAAATTTTAAATTACCAAAAGAAAAAATATTTTATTTTCATTTTTACGGGAGAAACTTTACTTAAAATACAAATCTTTTAGTTTCTAAGCAAATAAGTTTAGTGTAATTATAACTGTAATTTATTTTGCAAAGTGTGGTTCAAATGTGAACTATGGAGTAAGTACCGAGAATCATTCCAATGAACTATTAATACTTGAGCTGATGATGAACGAGTAGTCACAATACCAGTTTAGAAATTATAAACCAGCTCATTGAATAATTAATGTTCTTAAATAGTTTTTTGGCTGGCATCAACTTGTTTTCTATTTAACTTACTACCAGTTGCAAAATGTTTTTTTGATGTCCACACAAAAAATTGCTCACATATAAACATGAGTTATTGATTTAGCTAGAGTAGTGATTTATTTTGTCAAAGATATCGATACTTCCATCTACGTCTTCGATACGCGGTAACTGATAGGCTACCACGTTACACTGTCTTTTACCAAAAAAGATTCCAGTGTTTTTGAAGAACTAGAATCGTTAACTGTACAGGGTGTATGAAAAGTGAAGTGGGGGAATACATGACTTTTATTTTTTAAAATAAAAAAACACTCATAAAACTCATTAATTTTTGCAAATAGGCTTTTAAAAAGCACTTTTACACGGCCCAGTATTAACTGTACCACTGCTACGGGACAATAAATGGGCCAGTGCTGAGAAGAAGCAGCGCAAGAAAATAATGTTTTTCAATATCGCCCTTAATTAAGCGTTTTAATTGCGACATTTTGGACCCCCTCTTTTAATTTATCTTTCTTGATCACCACAGTACGGAATGGATCCTTATTTGTTTTTGGGTCAATACATCATTTTCATCATCATCCTATGAGAGCTCGTTCAGCAGAAAGCTGAAATTAATTAAGTTTGTATTTCTAAAGAAAAGCAGATATTGAGCTTTCAGAAAACTGTATTTTTTTGTAGATGGGACTTAAAGATTTGGGTACTGTAACTGTAATACTTACACCCTGTAGTGCATCCATGTCAGGTTAATTGGTAGACTAGTGGTGGGTATCGGTGGTGGGGAGTGGGCAGATTAATGAGCGGCTACCGAGCGCTTATCGCGCAGCATCTGGCGCATGAGTGATCATCTGTCGCGCGCCTGCGCCTGCGACTAGCTAGTGATGTGCTGTGCCATGAAAATCTATCGATGTTCGTCGAACTTGAGATACCCAGTAAAATTTGAAATTTAATAAGTCAATTGGAATTCTATGAACTCAGAATCATCTCATGTGATTATTAAGGGGCCAAGGGTATTTTTGCATGTTATTGAAATTATTTCAATACTATTCGTCGCGCATTTAAGCAGATATGCAGCTGCCACAGGCTCCGCAGAGTCTGTCAATAAAATTATGTTTATGAGAGTGCACATCGATATTGCAATAATCCAAAAGATTTGCATATCTGAATTGTTCACTTATTTATTTTAAATATCACATCTGACTGGTATGATTGGCAATTAGCACATTAAACACAGATAAGCTTTTAATATTGCTCGCCTAAGTACACATTCAAGACCGGTATTTCCCGGTCTTGGTAACAGCGGGCGAATTTATGAATAAAAGTATTTACAGGTTGACCCAAACGAAGGCCTTTAAGTTAATGGAGGTTGTTATAAACTTAATGTGAGCCTCTTAGCGCAACATCGACAATGAAATTCTTGGCATATCCGCGGGCAGCCCTACCGGTCGTGATATGACAGAGTCCGCATAACTTCTCAGAACTCATACTCATCGAATACCTTACGAGTACGGACCGAGTTTTTTCTCAGCCATAGTTTTATTGGGTGCATTGAAATATTTGTGCTTGGATTAAACGACGTTTAGCCAGTAGATCGGTACCTACATTAGGATTAATGTTGTACATCAGTTACTCTTACTAGGAACTCTTTGGGAATCGGATATTGAATGAGCGTTCGATAAAGTCACGATTGTTTTTTACTGATCGGTAGGGTATGATAAGTGTGTAAAAATACAAACAGTAGGCTTTTGTGTACCTACACGTATACCTACTTAAATTACTGTTACGGAGTGCGTCGAAACAAATGAATGTCGTTAGGGTTTTCTTGAGTTTCCTCAATGTATTTTGGTATCTGGTATAGGTATCAAATCTAATTTTGTAGCACCCACACGATAGTAAAAAGATGTGACTAAGTTTGTAAACTGTCAGTTTTGAAACTATAGTTTTTTAAAACTTTTAGACTTTTTATGCGCAAGACTCCTGCGCACCTGTTTGGTGGCATCCATTCTTGTTTGTGGTTCCGATTGAGTGGGGTTCAGTCTTGGTTTATGACATCCTCGGTTTGATCGATCATTGGGACTTCGCAATATTGTTACTCTTTGAGCTGTTTCCTTATTATGCCTCAATGCATAAAATGGTCAAGTGAATTAAATGCAGTTCACATATTACAAATCTAGAATATTTTTTTGGAAAGTTTAATTTATTTATTGACTTTATATCGCAGTCTATACAAATAAATTTTAAATTTATAGACATTTGCTCGATTTGAGTAATAGGTATAGGTACTACATAATATTTAGTGAGTTTTCTAAAACCACTGTAACTCCTCATTTTATTTCTTTTAGGTCTTAATGTGGGTGTTACGATTAAGTACCTATCAGAAGTTAGCAACTAAGATTTCTAGCCAAAACAGCTCTAGATAAATTACCTCGAGCCTACCTAGACTCAAGCATACGCCGTGTATCACACACTTCATAAAAGCAAAGTTCAACACAACATAATTAATCGTTCGTTTAAACACAAAGACTAATTTAATAAGTGACCCAACTCCCAAATGTCAAAGCCATTCAAATAAAAAACAACAAAGAAATCTTGAAGAAGGATGGCGCTCTGAGCAGCTATAGCGGAGGCCCTGCCTGGTGTCATGGGAAAACGTGTTTTTTTATACCTCATATAAATTGAGACTCATTTTTTAAAAGTTGTCTCTCCTTTTTTGTTGTTTTGGTATTGAGCAGTGGTACAATGGGAGGACAAGGAGGCAGTTAGGTAACATTTTTAACATCATTATAAGTGAAAACCTGTGACTGATGATCCCCGGTCGGGCTTCGTGGGTCACAGCTTATGGTGGGCTTCTAGGAAGCTGCAATGATTAAATATGAACAGTACAATGGAGAGTGGGTACTGTTAATATTGAAATTGATAGTTTTTATATTGACTAAGCTACCCAATCGTTCCGTAGTATATTGTGTAGATACGATAGATTCTTGGGTTTTCACTTGAAACTTTATCGGAGTTTGTTCGTAGCAGAGAAAATAAAAAAAGGACGCGTCCTGCGATGTATAAAATAGGTAGTATTTTTGTAATGCTATATAATAATATTCGGGTGTCATAATATGTAACATTATTTTAGTTGAAATTTAACTGAAATCTTTTAGTGAAAGCATGAAAATTACATTCCCATACCTTTCTAAAACTTGAAGAGTGGCGGTATTACATTCTGATACAAGAAAGGAGCTACTTTCACGGTAAGGCCATTTTTGCACTATAAAATATGACATTTGGCTCAAGGTATCACTGATACTAAAAATATATTTTTTGAAAAATAACTTGTAAGTCTCAATGCAGGAATACTAAATAACGGGTTCTTTGTGTAATTCCAGATAGCGGAATTTTAATATTCTCATCGGCTGCCCCCCGGAGACTCGACGCCTGGGGTTTTAGTAGCCTCCGCAACAGCCAAGGGAAAACGGCTTACTTACCGAATTTGAATCGCACCGCACGGGAACATAACTACATCATCATCATCATCATCATTTCAGCCATAGGACGTCCACTGCTGAATATAGGCCTCCCTCCATGATCTTCACGTTGATCAATAGGTAGCGGCCTGCGTCATAACTGCAAATCCAAGAGAAAAAAGGTAAGTAAGTGTAACGATAGCTTGGTTTCCTTTTATGACGGTTAAAAAACCATCTGCGGAATTTATGCAGAAAGAAACATTATTGCTGAAAAATTGATTTGCTTGTGTGTAAGGATAATTTTGTTAGCTTTTAGACTTCTGGCGCCTGAAATAGTTTTCTCGTGTAAATAATATCCCTTTCAATCCCGAACTAGCTCACATAAAAGTAAACAATATTAGTGAGATATTAGGAGTTTATACCTAATGGGAACTGCTAGTTTTTTTTGCATAAAAAAGTACCAAAATAAGTGATTAAATATTTAAACACTGCAATATTAGTACTGGAATTCTAAATGATTAAACGTGTAGAAATCGCTTGGAACTGAGCTGGCTTTTCTTTTTGGTGATTCTTCCGTTCACCATACTCTGCTACCTTTTGCTTGCAAATTAAGATAATTAAATTGGTTAATGAAAAGTACTGGCATAAGTTCATTTTATTCGGAATTTATTGCAGTTACTAAAATAGTATTTTAATGTTTTGAACGTCTCCATTATGACACGGCTACCGCACTACACATTGTTATTAAATATATTTCGAGACACATTTAACGTAGTATGAGAATGAAAAGAACAACAATATGAAAATATAATTTAGCACTACTACACGCAGAATTGTTAAAATCAAGTGGCAGTGGGCGGGGCACATAGCTCGTAGAGACGATGGCCGTTGGGGCAGAAAAGTTCTCGAGTGGCGACCACGGGTTGGAAGACGTACCGTGTGCAGGCCTCCTACTAGGTGGACCGACGATCTGGTAAAGGTCGCGGGAAGAGCCTGGATGCGGGCAGCGCAGGATCGGCATTGTGGAAAACCTTGGAGGAGGCCTTTGTCCAGCAGTGGACGTCATTTGGCTGAAACGAACGAAAGAACGAACACACTACTACCTACTACTAGCTAAGTAACGCAAGTCTAACTTTGCAAAACCAGAAAAAAGTAATTTAAGTTGAACCGATGACAATTTAATAGAAAACACATCCTAATCAAATTATTTAATTATTTGAATAAACAGATGAATGTCGTCATTTAATGTATTGTTCTCTAATCTAGTCGTATTATAACTATTTCTAATGAATAGTACCTACTGGCATAATACTGTCGTTAATTTACAGAGCTTAGAATTATTTTAAGACACCCATGATAACACTTCGACAATTCCCAGAAGGTCCATAAGTGTTAGTATCGCTTTAAACAGTATCAGTTTACTAATTAAAACTATTGGCTTACACTGATAATAAGTATAAACAGGAGCTACGAACTTATCTTATACACTTGACATCAGAATCGGACGTTTAGTTTTTTATTCGGAGCCTTCGAATTGGAGGACCGAGATGTGAGATAGGTCGGGTTAGTCCTCTTGGTTCGGCCTATAAAATAACCATAACTATTTTTTGTCAACGGTTCTCAACATTTACTAGAAGACATAGCCCATTTCCATAAACATAACTTATCCTTTTACATAAATTAAAAATGTGCACAAAACGGTTCTATTTTTAGAAATTTCCAAACTTGAGGTTTGGTAATATTGTAGGAATTTCAAAGTGGCATTACATTTACTATTATCTAATCTTGGAACATTTGTTTTCATATTGAAAAGTAATGCAGCTTTGCCAATATAATTATGCAACTCTCTAAGAGCGGCCATTTTTTAAAAGGTTTTAGGTTTGTATAATTAAGTTCTTTCTACACAATAACATCTGACCGCATTTTGGCATGTAGTAGGTATTTCAACGAAAAATCCAAACATAATTTTACATGGTGGGGGTTCTATTGAAAAGTTTGAGCACCTCAGTAACAAAATAATATCTTGAGGACCAAGATGTGACGATAAACTAATGGCCGAGGAGCAGCTACCGAATCTGATGCAACGGTAGTCTTCGACCACTTTAGCTATTGAATTCCACTGAGATCGACATCGCCGCTTTTTGTGAGTGTATGTCATTTGAACCAGTAATGTGAGTCATACCGAGCATTTGAAAGGTATAGAGTGTATCTCTTAGACTCCGAATGGTAATGGACGTTTAGATGCAGTCAATAAAAGTCTATAATATGTCTATACATCTCCTCATTATACATTAGATATTACATTTTATTTATTGTAATACTTAGTAGCAATCATTTCCACAAAAGTTTCTTTCTTGAAAGCTCACGAAAAAGCACAAACTTTATCCTATTTTTTGGTTTTTAAAGTGCTAGCTAACTTTTAATTTTTTTTGAGTTCGTAAATTCATTCGGAAGAATTAATTAATTACCTATTAAGTGCCAATAAAGATAGGTATTTTAATCATACATTTACGGAAACATTAATTAGAATACAGTTCACTGTTCAATCAGCTGTTAAAATATAAATAAACTTTCTTGCAAAACCCAAACAATTTAATCCTCATTAGCTCGCATCTTCTTAAACCCATAAAGGGTTTTTATTAATCGGCACTGTTATGGTGTTTTAAGATCGTTAATTTTACGGCTCACTGATCCATTATGCGGGGGTGCCATCAACACTCCGTTATCTCCGCGTAAACCAAGTAATACGGGCTATAAATGAGCTGGATCTACTACCGAAGACTAATCGTCACTTTAGATTAGTGCTGTCGTTAGTGCGAATTTGGGACAATAAGGTAAGTGCCCCCTACTTCGGTATATTAAGGCTCTTACGACTTTAACATTTTATTTAAAAATAACTAAGCATGATATCAGTATGAAAGCTTTTGTATGCTAAACTTTGGTCTTTTGACAGTACGTTAATACATAATTTAGAGTTATATAGTTTGAACTTTTTTTTATATTAATTGTTCTGTGGACCTCTTGTTTGGATCCTGTTTCGTGACAAAATTTTGCTCTGTTTCTAAGTTCGTGAACTCATGTCCCCTATTTCGGGATAAGGTTTTATGCATCCAGTTAGGATATTTTAATAATGATTAAGGGTTTAATAAATTTAAAAACGATAATAAAAATTTAGAATCAAATAATTATGTGAAATTGACGATATTACTTACCTGAAATATTCATAAGAAATAATGGGTCTAGTATAATATTTTGATTTGTTAATACTATCAATATGTGAAAATATTTATATAACCATTAGAAATGTAGGAGGGGGGGGAGAAACTTTACCCCCCCCCCTTCGTACCCATAAAATTTTGATTTGTTATTTCTAGCGATATGTGAAAATATTTATATAACCATTAGAAATGTGGGGGGGACTGACACCCCCCCCCCTTCGTAGCCATAAAATTTTGATTTGTTATTTGTAACCCCCCCTTAAAGGAATTCTACGTTTTCATATAACTTTTTTCTAAGCCAAATCAATTGTCAAGGAACACATGGAACCACTATTACAAGTTTTATTTAAATGGACGTTCCTTCGCCTTTTTATAAGCTTAAGAAGTTGGAGCGCTAACCTTACGGTGAGAGCAACCTTTGCAAGCCGCACGGCTGTTTTTGGCTCTCTGAGAGTTTGAAGCTTCGTATTGCTCTCATTTTTGGCGCCACAATATTGGTACTTGGTTTTTTAGATAGCTTAAATAATAGAGTTTTTATAGTAATGAAGAATTTTTATAAATAATATTCCATTTGCTTATTATTTGAGCTAGAAAAAAAACTTACGAACTTACGTACTATCACGAACTAGTAGCCGTTTACCTTAACTGGGACGCTATCGTATTGACAGCCCGTGATTTGTGCCGTGATATAGCGCACTTGCACGGTGATCGTTTTGAACGCAGCATGTTCGATTCCTGATTCGGTTTGGTATGAAAACAATATTTTCAAAACATAAAAGCTATTGATGATAATCATCAGGCTTTTTGTTGCCATGCAACTGTAAGAAAATAGTATGATGACCACGATATGACATCATCATTATCACGTCACATACGTGGTAATGATGATGGTTGAAAATTATAATAAAACCCTCGGAAGTTTACATAATCGTTAAATATATCGTGTATTCATGATATTCTTATTTTAAGTTCTTGGTTCGATCATCACTGGTTGCGACTTATTTTCAGCATCTACTCTAAATGGATAAATTGATATTACAGGATAAGGTAATTCGATTATAAACAAAAACTCTGGGACATTCATCCCATTATCGTCACATCACTAGCATGGTCTCATCCACCAATATTTATACAGGGCATAAAGCTGCACAATAAAACCGTGACCACGCCAGAGTTTATGCTAATCGCCAATAAAAATATAATAAAACACGGCCTTGTCCGCCGCGTCGACGTGTGTTTCCAAATGTGTAAATAATAGAAATTCGACGGCTCGTTCGTTATAGGCCTGGAGCATGAGCTATGAAATTTAAATCTAAGGTGCTTTGAGGACTTTGAGGTTCATTATACACAAGCTTTTCTCCGCGGCTTAATCCGCGTGAAAAGTTTGTCACAGATCGTCATAAATTGTAGCCTAACAATACTGTAAAGTTTCATCAAAATATGTAGGTACGTTCAGTAGATAGATTTTGCGTGAAAGAGTACCAAACATGTTATCTATACAAAGTTTTGCATTTATAATATTAGTAGGATATTGTATTTGCCTATGAAGCAAAAATCCGTGATCTTCTAGGACTTTTAATTAAAAACTGTTTTCTATAGCGCATTTAAGCTGTAGATCCTATGTGGCCAACATAGGAGTTACAGCGGTGGGAACGAAAGGTGGAAATAGTTAAGTGCAGCTATGGGTGCAGCATATTTTAGTCACATTGTGTTTAGAGTCTTACATTAATCTTTGAATTTCTCACAAGAAACAATCGAACTTTTTAAAAGTTCCATAAAATCTTTCGCGAGCCACTGTGTATCATGACTCGCGCAAATCATGGTGACGTATGACCTGTCTCACAAACAGCTTTACGGCTAAAAATAAAAGCAATAATTGATGGGGATGTTTATATCTTTGATTTTACACAAGGACGTTGGACTATAGGCAGCGGGCAGTGGGCACTAATCACGAACACAGGTAGCATATCACCGCATCTCGGCGCACGATCCATTCCGGTTATTAATGAACGACTCTCGAATTTCTTCCGAGCCGATTGACAGCCGCGTATTTGTCACTGTCCACTCCACTCCCCGAGTCGTCTATCGCGAATACCTCACCTCGGTTTGTATTCAAACAGTTACATACTTTCACTCACAACACGAACCGAGCTTACACTTTAAACTTTTTCCACGGGACTCCGCATTAACATTTTCATAACAAAGCCAACTACGCGAACCCTTTTAATATTGCAAGCAGCATGCTAATCGCTCGCTAAAAACTAACCTTCGTCGGAAAAACTATCCGCGCGTATCGGGAGCCCGCGCCGCCGCCGTATTACAGCTAATTGATGCTAATTAATAAATTAATTAACCATGTTAATACGACGCTTGAGTGATTCCAGTTTTTCTTCTGCCACGTACCTACTTATTTGTCCGAGCTACATTTTTAATCCTCGCCGCAGCATTCCCCTTTTTGCGTCGCGCTCTCAATACGGCATGATCTCGTCCGGTACATTTTTTAATTGATTTATTAAAATTAATAAATTATGAGTAGAGACCACACGGGCTCCTAATTGGGACTCTGTTATGACAGCCATTCACATAACGATTGAATTGAAGCGGCGTTTAATCATAATTTATGTCATATTTTCTCATTTGTTTTCGCAGTCCGAATGTGAACGGGTTTTGTATCAGCGCGGCCGCGTCGTTAAGATAAGCGGGGCTTAGGGAGCGGCTCTCATTGTAATTCGACTGTCCGGAAGAATGCTGTTATCTTTCTTATTAGTCTTTCAGGTTTTTCCAGCAGGTCTGGTACACGTGGATAATATTATTATATTAGTGTCATGTTTGTGAGGAGCGGCGGTGAAAAAACTGGAAAAGTTTAGCGCACACGCACGCACCATTGAAGTGGTGCCGCCGAGCACGCGGCACGTAGGGCGGCGAGATGCTTCTTAGAAGTGCACTCGGCTGCCCGAACAGTACTACAACGCTTCCTAAATCTGAGCCTGGAAATTGCAGTACGTGACCCCATAACGGGACGTGGGTGGGACGCTTTATATGGTCATTTCTTTAGACCTCGTTAGAAATACTAGACTAAGATCGTGACGATTATGTAGAATGCTTTTTTCAAGTAGATAATAGCAGCTTTGTTTCTCTGTTTCTATTATCCTTGAATTGTTCTCAATTGAGTACTTATTTCAAGGCTCGCTTATTGCCCCCGTAATCGTTTTATGTTCTACCAGCACGTGAAGAAATTGCAACATAATTGAGCGGCAATAAACATTGCATTCCTTAGAACAATAGCACTAATAGCTCAGTGGATTATCAGTTAAACTTAAAGGTAAGAACCTAGTGTTGAATATTTCACTGGATTCCTATTGCTATGAAAACACATTTGAACATTTCCCTCGTTGCTTGAATTTACAATACGAACGCGGGTATGCAGCGAGCACGCGTTCACGGGCACATAAATACAAAGTCTGCCACATAATATAACGAGTATAGGGGGCCAATTTAACAGACTTATTGTCTCCGCCGCTACAATGCGAGACACGGGCCGAGCAAAAGAAGCACGAGCTGGGGACCCCGAGTCTGCCGATACAAAACAATGGTATTTAATCAACGATGATAAATGCAGTATTCAGGCACGTTTTTTAACGATACTGCCGTATTGTTTTGGCGGGAGCTCACCGTTGAATACGGAGATAAGTCGGCGCTGAGAGTGGTTTAGCTGACAAATTGGAATAAAAGGAATATTTATCCGCGCCGGACCGCACGCCCGCGCCGGATCACAGTTCACATTCTTGTGCGTTTGTGGAGATATGACTTGTAACAAGAAAAAATACTATCACATGTGCTTACATGGTGGGAAGCACCGTCTTTGGAGATAAGTCGCGTTAAAATAGCATGGACGTGAGTGAGGCTCGCCTCCGTGTCTTTCACATATCGAAACTTTTGGGCGTTCAGAATATGGAGTATGGAGTAGATGTTACAAAACTATTTATGGTTCATAACGACTGCTTTTGGAAGGAAGTAGGGGTTAAATTATTTAGTTACATTAAAAGTATTTCCAAAAAAAGTTACCCTATGTTACATTGTAAAGCTAAAGTATCTCTTTCGACCTTTTCCACCATAAGTAAACTGCCGGTAGCTATTCCTTACGTCTGTAACCGCAGTCCGTACAATACGCCATTTCATAATTTATGTATTGCCTGAGATACTCGCGTCGTTCGAACCGTCTCAGTTTTGTATAAATCACGATATTTTGTTGAAATAACAGCGGAACGATTGGAATCTTGCGTTCTGGCCGTTCGGTTGCGGTCGTAAATTTGTGCGGTATAACAGCAGGATGCCCAGCGTCCTGGACGGATAGAGCATCAGTGATTTACTCAGCCACTGCGCTAACAAGACGCGCTTTTCACGTCACTGGATGACATGGCTGTTCCGTGTTCAATTGTGAGCGCGACTTATGACTTAGGTGAGGTATAAACCACGCTAAACGTAACATTAGTCTGTTAAGAAAAGGTATAGTGGTTGATAACTAAGCAAGCTGTGCTTTATAAGGTCATTTCAGGAACTATTAATCAGAATTTGGAAATTCTTTCTAAATTAGGACTGAGATGAGTTGCACTTTGTTTGATGTACCTATAAGTAGGTACCTACTGGGTGACAATCTTTGATTAATAACACCATTAACACTTAACACCGATGCTCTATCTTTGCGAAACCTTAGCTTACCTAGTTTAGTTTAGGGCCAAGAAGGGTGTGATATTTGGAGTAATTTATTGTTTTAATGAATGAATTTCAGTTACAAAAATGTTTCGCGTTACAGACTGACATTAAACAACCCCTCGAAAATTCAGAGCATTCTTCGTTAAGGTGTCTTGCGCCATGCCGCCGTGGTTGTCATCACTCAAAAGAATTCATAACTTTCATAATTAGGAGCCATTCCGGCGGCGACCACCACTCTTTGCCTGTCTGTTTGTCGCCACCGCAAAAAAGCACGGCACTAATGGCGTGCATCGACCCGATAAGGTATCTGATCAGCAAAAACTCTTATGTCCCCTGAGAATGTTGTACGTTCGGCCGACTTCGGCGTTCGGCCGTAGACGCCGGTGGTGGCATTATGCGTGCCGATAAATATTTATGCAATTTATTCATATTTGGACCCACGAGTCCTATTGGTTTTGTAGATGTCGCGATCCCATTGTTTGCGGTTTGATTACAGGTTGGGACAGAGATTTCGATGCGATCGGAATTGGTGCTGTATTAACTTAGTCGTAATAGAGTAGTATCTTGGTATCCATCGACTTCATTGAGTTTGCTGGTTTATCCATCAAATAAGATACTCATCATAAAGCCTAAACCCTTACCTAAACCTATGTAGATGTTTTAATAAGCATAGGACTCCTCCATTAACTTAGTATTGTTATTTTATTTAGTTTCATGTTTGGTTTTGTTGATATTGCTGAATAAAGCATTTCATTTTTATTTCTCATTTTTCTCGGTAAGAACTTTTTACGTCCCATGAGTCCCTAACCCCTTCATTGGACAGTATCTATGTCTATGATACCCAGAATATTGTAATACGAGTAATTATAAAAATACTGTATCATTCGTATCGCAACTGTAGAAGGGATATATTTTTCAATTCACAGAACACTTGTTTCTTACGTCTTCGTCACACGCTGAGATGACAAACTCCTAAGCTGTCTTCCATCAGCAAACTTTCTATCGGCCACAGTGAAGCTACTCGTATGCGGGCGCGAACGAATATCAAACGCGTAAAAAACGAAAGCAGATACAATAGAGGCCGATATCAAACCTGAGAGGATCGTTGTCAAATCTGGTATCTGCGCAGCCGCCATCGGCGCATCAGTGTTGCAATAAATACGTCGCGGTGACAGGCAAAAAGGCGGGAATGCGCGGTCGCAGGCGGTCGCTGCATGAGCATGTCGCGTCGCTTTTTCGGCCAAAACTCATAACACGTTTAGTTCTATTAGTTTTTGTTGGACAAATCGGTTATAGCGCGAAACGGGATGTGACCGGCATAATGACGGAAAGCGGAAAAAATTCGGGTGCACACAATGAAGTTGTACTTTTCTTTGGGCGAAAGTTTTGTGAGGAATTTTCACAACTGCTCAGCTTGTCAATGCGCTAACATTTTCACTTCACGAATAGAAAGTTATAACTTATTATAAGGCAGAGGCACCCACTTGATTTAAAAGACAAGACGCACATACGGTGCTTTAACGTTACTTGTGTATAATTATGGTGTAATATTTCAGGGGAAGCATTTGAAAATGCATCCCCTATTATAACATAATAGTTCTTCTCGACTAAAAAAATAAAATAATAATAATTAAACTACATAAAGCTTTGCACTTCGTTTTAAAAGTTAGCGAACATTAAAGAGGTTATTTTCTCAAACTCAGTTCAGTTTTGACAAAAATTACATAAATGACGTCAGTGCACCGATGTGCAATCATTCAATTCTACCAGCCTGCATAATCCCAGCAACAGCTTTACGAGTATTGATGACGTAGGCAAACTTACCCACGTTAGTTAGGTACGATATAACTATCCATCTATGTACCAGTGACTGTAAATATGTCCAGGTCATCTAGATAGCGGGGTGCATGCGTGACGGAGGCATCGCGGCAAGTGTTGAGATAGGCAACTGGTGATAGGCAGAAAGTGTGCTCACTCGTGAGGCAGATCTGTGTCGGGCTTGCTAAATAAACGCTCGGCTGGATATCATCGTCTGTCAGATACTAATAGTACATCACCCTATATATTTTTGTGCAAAAGTCAACCCTATTATAGCTACATAGGAGGGCGGCATGTTTAGCTTGAAATAACGTCAGTACCTGCTTGTAATACGTGTCTTTGCGTTCTACGTGATTGCTGTGCTTTTGCATGTCTACTTTTTATAAACCCGCTATTTTTCTTGAAACAACACTCCTATTCTAGATGGATTCTTTTTTTAATACTGGCTCGTATTTTCATAGACGTGGAAATCGCTTTTCCGAGTACAAGTAGTTACAATAAAATCTTACTAATATTATATATGCGAAAGTTTGCATGGATTGATTATTGTTTGTAACCCAGAATAACATAGGCTATAATTTATGACGATATGTGACAAATTAAATTTCACATGGGGAAGCTTGTAAGGAAATTCTGGGATATAGATAAAATAGATCATAATACTTGAACAATTTTAATACATACTAGTAATAGCTCAAAAATCGTAAACATGTTGTACTTTTCCTCAATCGCGAGAGTTCTCATAGCTCTGCGAGATGCATGATTCAAAAAATTACAATACATTTGTATCGATAGCTTGATATTCCTTCCAAAGCCCTGAATCATTTTTCTTAGCCGATTTTCATGTTGACATATTACAATTTTATTGTATATTCTGTAACTATACCAGGAACAAAGAATTTTGTTCTGCGTTCCACCTAAGAATTTTTCCAAAGTTCTCAGTGCACGCAAAGCTTGCGTGTGCGCAGCATGCAGTGTCCTCTCACTCATATCAGCGGGCTAGTCCTGCAGATCACGTACGTGATGGCATCCCTCCCCCTCTGACCTTACCTTCCTAGAACACATTTCTACTGCGTGAATAAGTTGAGGATAAGTGGTAACTAAAACTAGCTGAGGACGTGTGTTTGTCTTTGAAAAACTTCAAAATTGGTTCTACAAAACTTATTATGAGGGTTAAACCTGCACGGACTATCCCATTTATTTAAATAATCCAATCTTTTTAAGTTAATTCACTTTAAAAAATTCATGATATCAATTTTACTAAGATTTATTTCAGAATTCGAAAATAGATTCTCATTATAATTTATCACTGTTACGGGATTTTGCAACAAAACACTTTTATAAGTGTAAACAGGTATTTACCCTCCCGACTTTAAAATAGATTCTCAGTAATCTAACTTACTATTTTTAAATTAAAACTTTTTCAAAATAAATATGCCTAATCAAAATTGCTCTAGATTAAACGTTTACCACTGAGTTAAGCGAATAAATATTCATAAATGTTAGGTACCTAATAATTTAATACCATTTCTAAAATCCTTAGCTACTCGTATTTAAGTTGCATGTATGATGCGTACAAAGCACTTCTTGTTGTAGAGCCCATTACCTCACAACGGACTCTGAAAGTGTTGAGTTAAGCCTGATTTCCTGGTCAGAGAGCCTTAATTAGCGCCACCCTTTGTATATTTATGTGGCCATTTGCATCGGCACTAGGAATGCATAATATAGACGTACTACGTCCCCGATCCGGGTGGAATCCAAGCTTTTTCCTCAAGTGACATCGGTGCAGCGTAAAATGTGATTAGTTTTACGCTGGCGTATTCTTGCGTATAAAATTTATAAGTATAAATAAAATATGTATAACAATAATTATATTTTGAGATTCTGACACCAAACACAGGAAACAATGTTAGTCAAATCATATCATCCCATAGGGATTATCTTCTTTGATAAGGCGATAGTCAGTTATACTGGGCGTTTACCGCACTTAGGTTACCAACCCTATCGGGTTAAAGTACCTAATACTGGGACGTGTAAAAGAGCTTTTTATAAGCCTATTTGACTAAAATAAATGAATTAGAAATAGCTTCGTTAGATTGAGGTATTGTCATACTATTCCCTTGTGAAAGGTATTAAAGATGGCATCACAGATGTGAATATCTTATTTCACTTTTCACACGTACGTATCAACTATCAAGGCGACAAGTCCTTTATCCTTGCGAAATAAAGTCGTCCGTGCAAAACAAAACGCACGCAAATTGCTATTTCACTAGCGTGCCGTCACGAGGCTCAAAGGGGCCGACGGGTGCCGAGCTGAGGCCTGAGGAGTGAGGACTCTATCCAGCGGCGTGTATGAAGATCTAGATTCGGCGGCAGATGGTATCTCAGAGCGAGGATTGGCGACTCGGCGCCGCGCACCGCCGCGAATTATGCCGCAGAAGCATCCGCTTGAAAAGCCGCCTGGACGTTTGCGCTTAGGATTCTTCAATCGGAATTTGGATAAACAATGATCGTGGATGTGTACTTTTAATGCAGTTTATAATACGATTTCTTGTGATAATAATGTATCTGGCAGCTCAGGAAAAAATTGGATTATTAATAGTTTAGGCTACTACGAAAGCTCGAAAAATCGTCTCACTTACAAAAAGAAAATACGACTCTCTTCCTTATCAAAAAGCTCAAAATTGAAAGGGTAAACTATTATTTAATGCAGTTGCACTTTCTACCCCATTTAATGCAGTTGTCTTGTTAGTCCAGTAGAATTAGCTTTTAAATCGGAAATAATTCCTACAAAAGATTTTATTGTTTTAATGGCTTTATTGGTTGCCCATTAAGACTCTCCTAAGTTTTCGACTTCGACGGAGTTGTGCTTAAGTGGTGGGGGCCCCCGAAAGAGGCAATTTTTCGGTTTTCTGGTTATACCGCGTAAAGGACTTACCCTATCAAAAAATGGTCTTCATGACGGTTGAAGGGCACTTAATCCTGCATTGAATAAGACCAAATTCATATGTTTTGGACAAACCGTTCTCGCGCTAAAGTTCGGCAAAGTAGAAAATATACGTATAATTAATGACCCTCTCCACGTCCAATGGTTTGTTACCCACAGGCTTCCAAGTCTTGAAAAGGGCCACCTCAACCAGTGTAACCCTATCAAGGCTTACGAGCTTGATGCGCCTATCCTTGTTCGTCCCAGCCGTTCCTTAACTGCGGTTGCTGCACCTCTTCCTGGCACTCACCTGAACGACTCTGTGTTACCTACTGTGGCTGCCCCTCTTCCTTGTATCCTCCTGCATGACTACGTTGCCTAGCCGTATGCCAGGTCTAAGGTTCGACGCCAAAAATCAATGACAACAAGTTCATATTAAAACGCTGAAGAGTTTTTTGTTTGTTTGTTTGAACGCGCTAATCTTAAGAATTACTAGTTTGATTGAAATCATTATTTTTGTGTTGAATAGCTCATACGAAAATAATGTATGTATTTGGCAACTCGAGAAAAAAATGATTTTTAAGAGCTTCAGCTGCTCTACGAACGAAAGCTAATACGAACGATAATTTTCCTCTCACTTATAAAAATATGCTTATTTACTTTATTTGGACTTCTCTGGTAAATTAAACATGTAGTTTATGCACAATTCGTTCATAGTAGTAGTAGCAAATAATTTATTTATTTATTTATTTATTTATTGCACATAATGAATACACTGTATATTGTTAGGTACTAGGTACTAACATACAAATGCACACCCGGTTGGGCACAGCAATACAAAATAACAGTTATTAAATATTATTAACAATAATTAAATTTATAAATCTTAAAGTCTACTTACTTATAACTTTTATAATATATAATACAATTGCAATTAACTTAAAATATTATAATGTTAGTCATTACAGTTAAAACAATATTTATTTATCAACTTAACATGAACTAACTATGTTTAACTATGTTTTTCTTCCATGAATTCCTTAACATTATAAAAACTTTTACTTATTAAAAATGTCTTTAATTTATCTTTGAATATGTGATCTTTAGGTATATTTTTTACATTATCAGGCAGCTTGTTATAAATTTGTATACAACGGTAGGCAGGACTATTTCTGAACATTTCTGAATTAGGAGTTGGAAGGAGAAGTTTGTGTTTTCGTCGGGGATTTTGATCTTGTTGAAATAGGTAAGTGTGCTTTCTGATAAACATTGCCGCTTCTAAAATGTATATCGATGGTAAAGTAAGTACTTTCTCACTAATGAAATGAGGTTTACAGGTTACTCTCTGCTTTATATTAACAATTATTCGTAAACATTTTTTTTGACTTATAAACAGGTCTTTAGCATCACAACTGTGACCCCACAAGATGATGCCCACAAGATTTATTCTTATTGGAGCTGGCAGGCATATTCTATTTTCACTAGGATGCTCGTATGTCTAATTGAAAAACATGAAATACACTTCATTAACAAATAGGTAATCAAAATTCTCCCCTCACGTACCCAGGCGACATAAAACAAAAGAGTTGACGCGATCGGCACACCATTTTAAAATCGGACCGATGCATTAGTTCCATTTTACATAAGAAAATTCCTTGCCCACCTTATATGACGTGGGAGGTCTCGCGTAAGGTATGACAAGGTGGCAAGAACTGAGCAGGCTGGAAAGCCAATTGTTCTGATTGGAATGCAATTATACGGTTTTTATTGGCTGTGAGAATCGTCACCGGCGGTGTCAGCCGCGTCACGTCAGCGCTGCAGACACAATGATGCGCACACGCATTCCCACTTTTTCCTACGATTTATTAATTCCCAATGGAGTGTCGTCATGTTTTAGAATCGATATATGCGCACAGCATTTTAATCGCCAGTAATGGGAATCGAAATCTGTAATGTAATTTTGAATTGGTGTTATTGAATGATCTTTAATAAATCGCTTCTGGTGACAGCGATGTATTTGAAATGAGCTTTGTTTTGTGTGCTTTACTTGTGACGACTTTATCATTTTTCATTCATCTCGAATTGCTTACGGTCAAGTAATTTGGTATTACTTTATTTATATTTTCGTAACGATGGTCTTAAAGCTGCGTGTACCATCTTGGACTATTCTATCAATAAAATTTTATTAAAATAAGTCAATCGCGTCTCCCCAAAGAATGCCAGAGCGGTCTCCAAGCGTTGTTTTTCTAAAAAACGTGCATGTACCTCCGAACCACCAAATTATAGTGTTTAAACATTTTAATATAACGCTAAGAAATGTGCGTAAAAGTTATAAAATCGAGGCCTGTAATATATGTAACACTGCCTTCTGGCGCCCATTACTTAGCTGAGGCTTGTTATTAAATTCGGCCCTATTTATTTATTTATGAGCTGGTTTATCGTATGCGATGGCCAGCTCATATTTCTGGACACCGTTTGCGTATAAAAGAACAATGGAGTGTGTTTAATTTGTTAATTCAGAATTTT
The DNA here is from genome assembly GCF_004193835.3 of Ostrinia furnacalis. NCBI lineage: Eukaryota > Metazoa > Arthropoda > Insecta > Lepidoptera > Crambidae > Ostrinia > Ostrinia furnacalis. The sequence continues at coordinate 6,461 of NW_021134057.1, read as the reverse complement.
CAAGTCGCATTTCTGCGGTTTGTTTTGTCGCATTGTGCTTGTCCAGGGTTTTGTTTGTTGACTTTGGTTGTTATTTCACTGCTGGAAACGGGATGATTCGAGTTTTTTTGAAACGAATTATACTTCCATGAATTTTCAAGAAACCATTTCATAGATTATACTGAGAATAAATCTTCACGAACATTGCATTTTAGAATGAATGAACATGCAATGCTAAATAAATCTACAATATTTTTAATTAAAATGCATTGAATTCATGTAGCTCTAACTAAAATCATTGCCACAAAAGTTTTCTTTCTTAAACATGTTTTTGAATCCGTTAATTTACTCGATACTCAACCTTATCAATATAGCGTGTAATTGGCTCCAATACCTGTTAAAATCATGACCAATAACACCTTTAATAAGAATCACACCATCCACGACCATTAAAACAAACACAAACCGATTAATCACATAAAAGTGTCGATTATCACTCGGGATCACAACGGCTAGGCGTAAACTGCTCGCCGACAAAACTCTAATTCAAAGTTTAATTACAGCGTGCGATCATGAAATATCGATTTGGGAGAATACTCGAGAGGTTCAGGTGAGCAGCCCGTCCCGCCCGCGGGCCCCACACTTATGTCCCGATGTAAATGCACTCCTCAATACAATTTTATTAATTTATGGACCGTGTGTACTTATTATTGACGCCGCATCGCATTTCGCGCGGGTCAAAGAACTGGACACGTCAAATATCTAACTGGTAGTAGATAGTGCATGCCGGTAACTCATCGTCCGATTGTCAAGTATTTTAGCAAACTGTCCAAAAATGAGAATCAAATATAACTGGACAAGATCATAGTTATTAAAATAAAAATAAATAAGATCTTCTTAATTTAAAAAAAATACCTTAAACAGACATTATTGAAACAGTTTTTTTAAATCTCAACAACTGTTGATCTAACCGGCATTTCAGGGGCAGTGTAGGTTTTAGACAAAAATTATTGACTTGAAATTCTTTCAAGATATTTTGATCTTCCAAAAGTACTTAATTGTCATTTTTCAGTGAACGTTTATAGAGTTTCAGGAATTCCAGTGCGCTTAAACATGAGTAATATATGTAAGTATAGCTTTATTACTTAGGTACTTAATAAGCATCTCAATTACTCACAGTAATTAAAGAAGTGTGAACAACTGCCCAATCACTTAAGCCCTTTCTTTTTGCTCTTTAGCAAAGTTCCGTATGCAACCGAGAGAAGTGAACTTAAACCTGGGTCTGTAATCTCGCAGATTTATCTTTAAAACCTACTCGGCTTTCGTCGTCGCTGCATTCGTTGAGCAGATGCATCGAGCACGAACCGAGTTCCCAATAATTTCATAGCGACTCGATCGAAGAGCCGTAGTTTCACAATCGGTATATCCATCTCCCGCCGACGGCCACGCGGCACTATATACCGGCTCTTATTAAATAAATGCAAAATATTGCATCTTTACATAAGCCAGATCTCGTTAACATTACATTATCCATATTTTACAAGCGTACGCTCTCTCGTTTTGTTATTTGTAGCTTTGTTTGAGAGTAGAGTCGCTCTTATGTTTTCGCTCATGTTAATTTCTTCAAAGGAGTTATTACTATTTCTGGCCTTTAAATTACGGGCCGGTTTATCAATAACAATTTGTAAGGTAAACCATTCATTACAGTGGAAAATGGGTGGTTTATGTTTATAACTTTTTGGAAAAAATGCCTTCTGAAATCAATTAACGTGACTTTATTTAAGGTGGTTTTGTATATTTATGAGGTGCTAAATATTAATTTATCACATTCATCAAACTTGAAGGCTGGTAGGTATTTTTATGACTTGATGAATTCACTGAAAAATGTACTTACTCAATGTACTAACTACTATAAATTGTGGGGATTTCTGATGACAGTTCCTTCTACAGTTTCAACAAAATACGTACCTATACCTGCAACTAATATTAATTACTGAAATTTTCTTATTATAGTTTCTAAACTCCATACAGTCTCTATTCCCAAAGCGACATGTAATGCTACGTTCTCACTTCATATCGCTCGACTGCAAGGAGGTACCGACGACAGCTCATCAAGGTACACACTGTGGCATCTTATGTTGTTGCAATAAGGGTGAGTTTGCAACTAAATTGCATAGTCTGATCTGCTCTCGATTGTGCAAAAAATATTTCAGTACGCGACCGACGCAGGCGCATGGTCTACATTGCCAGTCGTGTTTGACAATGTAGTTGGGAGTGGGATCTAGGACTCACAAAGCTTTATGCCTATGCCTTTCAAAATATAAAAACAACAGCTCTTAGCAAGTTTCGAAGGAGGTCAGTTGATGATTTTCTGACCATTATTCAGACGCATCTTTCTTCTGATTACTGATTTTAAGGTATTTTCCACAAAAAAAAAGTTGTAAGGATCCTGTGTTTTGTAGAGTTTTTTTTAACTATTAATTCATTTCAATTGAGTATTTTAAGGCTTTGCACCATCTTAATTTAACTTTAACAAACGTTAAGGCTGAGTTGCACCACCTAACTTTGACCGTAACTTTAACGATAACCGATGTTTTTTGTATGGATTTTGACAGAGTTTTGACTTTTTTTAAAGATTTGTCAAAGTTAAAGTAAGATGGTGCAACCCAGCCTAAGTCTGGCAAACTCCATACAAAAACACCGGTTATTATTATAGTTACGGATAATGTAAGATGGTGCAACTCAGTTTAAGTTTATGAGAACAGTTTCATGAGATAATTTTTGAAGTTTGATTAATACTATTCTGTAATCACGTGAACAGTAAGTGCCAACGTTCCTTCTGTAGCGAGCTCGGTTATACAAGACTCATTGGAGCCCATCAACAACGATTGCGCCTTAATCGAAATCGATCATCTTTATTATCAGTGCTTAAGGAAGATAAGCGTTCGCTAATTAATAACCAGACGTTTAATTGAGGGTCTTAGTAAAAATTTTGTTGTAGATTGTTTATGACAACTTATTCTATTAAACTACTTACATGGGTTGCAAACTGCTTACATTATTTTGGTCTTCAGGAGCCCTGCGGTGCAGGCATGTAGTGCTTATTCATAATAGGACTGCTTGGCCAAAATAAGAATCAGATATTTAGAAATTCACTGACTTGAAGATGCTATTATAGAAATAAAACTAATAGGAACACATAATTTTCACAGAAGATCATAAAACTTGCCGCTAATTGCTAGTCTTTTCATATTAAGTATTGCCAGCTGATTTCTCCAATGCAATCATACGTGCGTATTTGAAATTAAATATCGAATGACCGCAATTACGAGCGAAATTCGTTCGAGTGAAAAGGAAAAACAGTTTTAGTTGGTTGTACATCTGTCACAATTACGGATACACCTGCCCCCCTCAGCGCATTTACATAAAATGAAATCGCCCCGTGGACTCTACGCCACGGAATTCCGAATATCCATAAACGTAGCTGCCAGATACCAAGGGCCATACTTAAAAACAAAATTAAAGGGGATAGCCGTACGATAATATGAATTAAAAATAATAAAACAAAAAAATAGGAGTCACGGATCGCCTCGAGTGAGTTTTTTTGAACGTTTTTTTCGAACGATGCCCGCGAACAGTCTGCCCTGTATCTCCTGACAATATCTTTGACGAGCTTTTTATACGGCATTATTTTTAAATGAACAGATTACACTGGTCAACAGTGTTTTTGGTGCCAAGGAACTGTATATATTTTTTGATTAAGGACCTTATACTGGTTGCTTTAGTAGCAAATTTGTTGATTTCCTACGTGTGGTTTTCTAGATTTTGACGTGTATAGAAAAATACAAAATTTCACCAAAATCAGCGTTTATAATATTTTGAAGTGCTTAAAAACTTTCTTTTCCACGACTTTTGTGAATTAGGTGTAATGGAACTATCACGTTACATCCTCCAGCAGTAATCAGCCATCATATAGCTATCCCATCTGCCTTGGTACCTCTCTTCCAATGGTTTTTAGGTCTTGATAGCATCGCTCTCCCTGTTCTTAGCTATAGCATGCTATACTGACCCAAGATTCTCTGGGAATTGGTCAAGATGACTGTGGAGATAGTGCCCTTTGATTTAAATTATTACATCCTGAGTTTTTAGGGCATGTCTCACAATTTCATAGTAGTTACTAGTCCTGTGATTTCGGAAAAAAATTTTAGTAACTTCAACGAACGAAGTCCACGTAAATCGTTCCAAACGTCCATCAAAGTTAAGAAATCAGTATCTTTTATTAATATTCTTATTTGTGGGCCATCAAAAATTTACTGCTTTAACCTTTTTTTATGCTCAAACCAGGATTTTTTTTTGTTTTTTCCTCACTTTTTCCACTCTGAACTTCATGTTATGGCTTCTTTGACCATTGAAACATTGCCTCAGTGTTCACAGCAGATTATACAAACAATTTCGGGTATCCACGGCTTGAATACAACCACAATTTCCGACTTAAAGTAAGAAAAATAAGCACTTTTTATTAAAATTTTGTCTAAATTTTTGAAATTCTTAACTGTGTACACATCACAAATGTAACAAATTACATTTGGATCGTTGAGGCAACTTCTTGGCAATGCAGACATGATATTAAAATAAATTTCGTTATAAAAATATACCGATAACATTACAAACTGTGCAACCAAAGTACCGATTAAAGCTAAAATTTAAAACTGAGGGTAGATCAAAAACTACACGTAGCAAAAAAAAAAGAAAAATATTTTTATTATTACTAATACACACCTAATAATAAACTATCAACAGAATCTCGGCACCATTTTAATTTTGATTTTTTGTTGACCAGTGTTATAAATGGTTGTTTGGCGATTTAACGCCCAATCTAATTAGGTAAATGATATGTATTTTCGTCTGAGATCGATTTGTGATAGCTTGTTCGCTATTATGATTGGCTAATCGGGTGTCGTGATTTGCACCTCATTGTCTTTTGTGATTTATAGAAAATGGTTGCGGTTTTGTTTTTATTAGACTGTTGCTGTGGGTTACGGTAAAATTCTTATCGTGGTTATCCTTATGAGATCTAAGTAGGTAAATTTTTTTAATGGTCATTAGATGTATTTAGTAAGATTTATAATCCTTAGTTAAACCCTTTTAAATAAAGTGAATGTTAAATCAATTTTATATTTGAGTAAGTTTCTGTCTGTCTTTTTGTAATAGAACTTGTGTTGTATCTTACTGCTGCTTGCAGATTGATGGAAATTAATCATTTGTTTATTAAATCGATAACTAAAACAGGTAAGAGTTGATTTCGAAAATTTGAAGAACTTCTTAATTTTTTATCCTAAGTGTTTACGGTCGTTTAGGCTTTAGGATTTTGATAAAAAAAAATATGTGCAGTATCTGGGGGCACGGCAGTGCCCCCGCCAAGTCGAGCGCGAAGCAAACACTGCCGTACCATCCTTTACTGGAACCATTTCGCCGCATTTTCAGGCCCCTATTTGAGAACCTCTGGATAAGACCAGAACGCAGAAATTTTCGTTATCTAGTAAGCTATAATCACATACTTAAAATCCAAAATTTCAAGTCTGTAGGTCATTTAGTTCCGAAGTTATGCGAAAGCAAAGTTTCGCATTTACGACACTCACTCACTCACTCACTGATGATCATCAAAATAGAACTAGTACTTCCCATCAACTCAGAGAGCTGAAATTTGGTACAGAGTTAGGGTTTAATGGCCACATAAAGGGAAAACTATAAAAACTAGGAAAATCGAAGATCTGGAGTAACACCACATTCATAATCAATACTATTCCGGCACCGTGGTGTTCGCCTGTATCGCTCACCGCTAGATGGCGCTAGCGGCGTCCAAGCGGTGTCCAGATTTTTTCCTTTCTAGAGCCCCCCGTCGATTAAGTTGATGTTGTGTAAATTTGCAGTTCGTTGATTTCGTTTATTATATTGTAAGGTTCGCTAAGGTTATGTTATTAAAACAATTCTGATTCGTTGTCCATTTTAAAGGTCGTTGAGTTTATTTGTGTTTAATATCATAAAAAAATATCGATAAAACGACGACGTTAAATAATTTTGCCACTTTCTACAAAAAGAAGTGAAATCCCACTAAAAACATTCTGTAAAAAACTAGCCAAGTCTCGATGGAGCTGCTTGTTTATCTCTAAAAAGTAATGAAATCTAGACAAAGTCGTGCCAAGTCTATGGTTCCTTACTAAACATTCTGTAAAACTGTAGCCAAGTCTCGATGGAGCTGCTTGTTTATCTCTAAAAAGTAATGAAATCTAGACAAAGTCGTGCCAAGTCTATGGTTCCTTACTGCGATTTCTTTATTATTATAATTAATGTTGTGTGACTTGGCCGTTGAACAATCTTTATTAAGATAATCATACATAAGTATTATTGAAATACGCAGCTTTATTAAACCTACAATTGAATGGTTATTGTTGAATCAACGTTTTCCAAGTGACAATTTTCCA
>NW_021134056.1:0-1500 GCF_004193835.3 Ostrinia furnacalis | reverse complement strand
GGATGTACCGCACGGAGTGAGCCAGGCCTGCAATCGTTTCAGAACGTTACAAGCAAGATTCACTACCGACACTTTCTTAAGTGAAAAGTGACAGTTTCTCTGTTTGTTAGTGCATCTGTTTGTTTAAACTAGCACTTAATGGTCACATTCTAACGCCCGTATTCACAAACGATGCTTGCTTAAGTGAAGCAGCAAATCAAATGCACAGCGTTGAATAGAGCTCTGTGATTAGTTCGTGTGTCACCCTGTGCGTCCACGGCACGCGCACTTTGAGACCTCATAAAACTCATTTATTTCTGTAAATAGGCTTAAAAAAGCACTTTTTGCGAATACGGGCGTAAGAAAATGTGAAATGTAACTAAGGTATAAGTATACATAGTTGTTAGGTGTTCGAATACTAAAGTTAGGTCTTTTAATATTGCCCGGGAAAATAATATTTACTTACCCACTAAGTGTAATAGAGACTATTTTAAAAAGGAAAAATGGACTTTGAAAAGTAAACGATTATGATTTAATCGAATCGAGAGCGAGCTTTTATAACAGTTCTTCATTAAATAAGTAACTGTTGATTATAAAAGCTCGATTTTGATTCGAACTCCTTTACTCGTATTTATGGGTAGTTTAAGGGGCTATTGATACATTAAATAACTGTTGTAGTTAGCGCAAAACTAAATGGAAAACTGTAGCAGAACAGCAGTAATTCGTAAACATACGAGAAGAAGTGTAGGCAAGTACAGTCACGGAATGAAAAGGTTCGTCAATTTTCAAATTGATTCCTTCAACGAATCGCGAACACATATTACCTTTTGAAACTATGNTAAAGTTCAAAATTATTGATCAAAGTTGTTTGACGATTTATCTTGTCAAGAAGATTATTATGATTGATAAACTAAAACCTTCTTGTTGGTTCAACCTGCCATTATTATTTCTATTAAATAAAAAAAACTATTGTCATTTGGTCAACGTCATCATTGCATTGCACTGATGGGATAGAAAAATAAACAAGCAAAACCTTATTCGTTAGCAAACGTCATAATTTATTTAAATGTTAGCAGTGGGTCTAGACAAAGTGCAAAAAAAATCGCAAACCAGTCGATAAGTGGTCGAAAAGCCCCTTTTTTGTATGGAGTTTTGACGGATTTGATTTTCGATTCGATCAAAAAGTGCGTTTTGTCTAGGGGGGCAGCACTGTTTCTTGCACTGTTATGTTGGCAGGTTTGACTCTACAGTACCTAGTGCAAGCGAAAACCGACACTAAGGTGACGAACTTTTTCATTCTGCGACTGTACTTATCAATAATTTACTTCCGTAAGTGGAGCTTAACCTTCATTGTTCGTGAAATACCACTTATTAGCACTTATTAGTACACTTATCATCTAGCCGACTAGGCCACTGTATTGGAAATATTTAGTAACAATAATTGAAATTGTAAGGTTCATTAACATTAAATCATTTCGTGAATTATTTTAACATTGAGGTCAAAATTTTAAAGCTAAGTAG
>NW_021134054.1:0-1206 GCF_004193835.3 Ostrinia furnacalis | reverse complement strand
TATCTGTGATAGGTTTCGTTTGTGTCCGCTACTAAAAGTGGGGCAAAAAGTTCCCAATGTCATTTGATAAATACAAGTTAGATATCAAATAAAAACAAAAGATTTCGAAGTAAAATAAGCATTTTAGTTAAAATTAAAATTGTCTCTACCTGTAGCGGAGAATAATGTTGTGGCAGGCCTTTGTTCAAACGATCATAGCAAATGTTGTGATAGGGATAGAGACATGCGATTTTTGGTTTTACAAAGATAATACGATAGAGAATAATACAAAGTAATAAAAACCACCTGTTATAGGGGCTTTTTTTTGAGAAATTTATCAAATAACCAAAAAAATACGAATTTTTAAGCAGATTTTTTTCAAAAAGTATATTTTTTTATTATTTGTTGGCATTTTCTGGGTATTTTATGTATTTTTTCAGTATCGCCTGTTATTTAGCATTATTACAGTTTTTATTTTATCAGGATATACCGCTTAGTTTAAAAGTTATTACGTTTTCTTTACAATAAGTAATTTGAAGAAAAAAAATTCTATAAAAAAATTAAAAAAAATCTCAAAAAATTTTTGACCTCTTTTTTGTCGATAAAAATAGGTCTAGTTTTATCTATTTTCATATGTACACTTTAACGTGACTCACACTGTATTGTTATTTTAAATGCAATGTACCTAATATCCGGTTACAGAATTTATTGTACCGAGATACCTATTCGATTCCCGATTCGAACCCAGATGATTTTTTTCATAATCATCATAACCATGCGAGTAAACATAATTAATTATACATAACAAATAATTATACACGTCGGCGCAGAGACGTTGATATTAAGAATATTCTTAATCGCATCCGTCGACACGAGTACATTCTGAGATTACCCACTTGTAAAAAAAAAAAAATGTTCCTAGATGGTGGACTTAGATAGCGTTTATATAAACCAAATCAAATCAAATCAAATTAGTTTATTGCAATTGTAGGTACATATCATACATTGATGGATATTAAATTTAAACGTAAAATTGTTCAGCTACAATTTGCCAAGCATATGGCGTGCAATATACATATAAATGGTTTGCCCGTGACATTTTTCGTGAACAAAGCAGTCTTATGTGTTTTCGAGCATATTTTGTTTTTATGACGTTTACTATTTAATGTCTCAAATAACGATAAGTTCTTTTTAACGAAAAGACAGATTTCCTGTATATAAATACAC
>NW_021134053.1:0-1493 GCF_004193835.3 Ostrinia furnacalis | reverse complement strand
ACTATTAGAGGCCGGTCGATCTATTCTCATAAATAAAACACTGAATACTCAACTTTCACATTATATTGCCTTATTTTAGATACAATTCATCACTTAGCACAAAAGCGCGCGGAGTCGTCTCCGCGCGTCCCTCTATTCTGACGTTTGATTCTCGTGTGTCATTGACAATATGTTAATGTCACTATGACAGCAGCTCATTGGCTATAACGATACCGCTATTTTAACGTTTTAGATTTTCCATAATTAACACTACCATGCTATTATCTAGATAAGATAGATCATTAGATAGGACACATCATTGTGTATTGATGATTATAATGATTTTTCTAGTTTTGCATCATTGCCACAATTATTTTTATTTGTGTTAAGTGGGGGGAAACTGCACGCCACCTATGCGGTGTACAAAACTGAATTTCATTCTGAGAAACTGAGAATTTTGAAGATCCTTAGTAAATACTTGAAGGCCAAGAAAGGTCAATGTTTGGAATCTTTGCAGATTAATTCTTATATTATGTTTTTAATATTAGATAATATTAATAAAATAAAATAGATGTTGGACCATGGGTCCCCAGAAGTTTCCCCGTAACACGCCGCCCCCCATCCCGTAGTTGAGACATCGGAGTACCTACTATATTTCATGACACTTAATATAAGTTTATGAATAGCCTGATATAATTGCATTTTTTCTATGTCCGAATATAATCATGTATTATGTGATTTATACTGACATTTATTATTGGTTGTGAGTAGGGCATGTAATATCGGAAGGTTTTCAATTCCGATATTAAATCTCAATATCGGAATACCGATATTAATATCGGAATTGAGTTCATGTGCTATAAAATTAATATTTGGTTATATTCGTAAGAATTCTGGATTGTTTACAATAAAATAATGATTGTAATTAAAATCTTTAATTTGGTACAAAACAGCACTTCATAAAATTGAAGTTTTAAAACCATTTTTACGTTATGGGTATCCATTTCATTTGGTTTTTTATGTGACAAGAGGCAAACAAGCAGACGGATCACCTGATAATGAATGGTTACTGATAATGAGCTCATATGGACTAGCAAATAATTAAAGTGTTTTTGTAAAATCATAGGTATCAAACAAACTTTTACTCCTTCATTATATTACCCTGTTTTATGTTGGCGGAACAAATTTTAGAGTCATTCAAATCACGTGCTACAAAAATTGTAGAGAGTGGTAAAAAACTTGAATATGCTTGTAATTTGTTCCTTTTTGATTATCGATGTACAACTCGCAAAACTACGGGCCATCATCATCATCATGTAAGCCATAGGACGTCCACTGCTGAACACAGGCTCCGATAATGATTTTCACAATGGCCGGTTGGTGGCGGCCTGCATCCAGCGCCTTCCTGCTATCTTTATGAGGTCGTCGGTGCACCTTGTGGTTATGAGTCCTACGCTGCGCTTTCCGGTACGTGGCCTCCACTTCAGAACCTTGCTGCCTCATCGTCCGTCTAT
>NW_021134052.1:0-804 GCF_004193835.3 Ostrinia furnacalis | reverse complement strand
GAAGTCCACAAATTAAAGATAACCGTCCATTCGTAGATGTATCGATACTAGGCGAAAAATATCAAGCACTCGTAGACACCGGCGCCACAAGATCATACATCAACGACCAAGTGTACAAGAAAATCGTAAAAAGAAACCTGAAACCGAAAACAGTAAGCATAACAGCTAGCATGACAGATGGGCACACAACTCGAATTAAAGAAGCACTAGACTTGCAAATAAATATAAAAGGAAAAACAATTAACCACCAAGTGTTCTCGAGCAAGACTGTCTTGGACGAATGCGAGCGCGACGTGGCACAACAGACAGATGTTCGCCACACGTTCCCTGTGGTTCGCTTGAGTCACGCGCCGGTCAACCGCCTGTGATATTATTTTGTTTTGCGCAATTGACGAAAATGAGTGAACAGAAAAAGTCGTATTTTAATTGTTCGGTATTTGGTTGCTTAAACTCATCAACAGATGGCGCTACTAGTATTATGAAGAATATACAAATACAATCGATCGCGTACATAATACAGTCACGGCGGTGATGTCTAGTTCGTCAATCGTCGAGCAAGAGGGGGCCACCCTCAGATCATAGAAGGGAATAGATGTGAAACGGGGGCGTGGCGCGTGTCTCCGCGATATGCCCAGAAACGAACATCGGCCGCGACGCCAGGTTAGTCGCGATTCAGTCGTACTGAGGAAATGTTCTCCGATATTGTTGGATAATGCGTCGTAACGTGCAATAACATAAGTGAAACGAAGAACTACAGGAACAATGAAGTCATTTACCACATGTAAGTATTGCAAATCCATTGGT
>NW_021134051.1:0-31789 GCF_004193835.3 Ostrinia furnacalis | reverse complement strand
TCACTGTTGCAAAAATGAGCCTTCTATACCAAAGTGGAGGGGTTCTTGCACTAAATTCCCTACTACAATGACTCAGTTAAATAATGAGGTAATGCAGCAGGTATTAGCGTATGATATAGTATCTATTTTAGTTCAAAACAAGTTAATTTATTTATATGACAAACCTCTAAATATGACAAGTACCTGATAATTCTGTTATTTGTGTCATGGCAGAAAACAATTGAAATGACATCTGTTTGCGTTACCTACGTCATTCCTAGCTACAAAAAGTGATATTGACATTGATTTGCATTGTATTTTCTGAAATGCATTTTTTTTACAGTAGCGTACGTAAAGACAAGAATGTCAATTAAATTAACTGAACGCTAATGAAATATTATTAAATTTTAGGTAAAAGTATAGCCGCGATACATGGTCTTATTTTGGATATTTTATTAAGTATTCATTCGCATCCGCTGGTTTACTCATACTGTATTTCCGCATTTTTGAATTATCGCTTCCCGGCGATAAGACCGCCTAAATTGTACCGATTCGTTTTTTATTTGTGTGCCGTTTCGTTGTATGTCTATTTTGCGCCGTGTACAATAAAGTCTATCTATCCTGCAAGGTTCATTCAAAGCGAGGCTACGAAAATATTCTTAGTAATAATTTATTGCCAAAAGAAACTACGCTATTCTGTTTGCATCGATATTAAACTATGAATAGCATTTAAAACTTTCCGGCATACTCCTTATGTACGCCCTATGTCTCTTATTATATCTAAGTATAAATTGTTAGGCAGGGCTAGGGCTCTAGGGACTTATACCCGTTTTCACCATTAATCCCTAATTTTTAAGTGACCCCTATGGTATCACATAACAGGAATTTTGTTTTCATAGGGGTCACTTAAAAATTAGGGATTGATGGTGAAAACGGGCATTAGTCTCTTTGGGAATAGGCTCACTAGGGAGTTAGTTCCCTTCCTGACCGCATATCCCGGGCACGGGAGCGGTACCTTACAACCACTGCCTCCCGCCCGAACACCTTAACGCCATTTACCTAGTTTCAAGTCTACTTATCACTCTTTCATGCTGTCACCTCGCTTCAAAACTTCAAACTGAGCCCCACTGACTCGAATGTCTTTCCACAGCGAACCGCAAGGAATATCGTTCATCGAGACCTCTAACCTGGACGGGGAGACCAACTTGAAGATCCGCCAGGCCAACCCGGAGACGGCTCGTCTCGACAGCACGAGGCAACTGGCCGAGTTCCATGCTACTGTGCAGTGTGAATCGCCTAACAGGCACCTTTACGAGTTCAATGGCATGCTGAAGGAAACTAACGCCAAGTGAGTATAATATGAACTTATATCAGATACTCAAGAGCAATGACTGAATTAGATACTGTCCTGATTTTTACCTAGATCAAGGTTAGCCACGTGATTCCGGCAGAGTATAATAGGATCTCCCCCACTCTTCCCGTGTCGTAAGAGGCGACTGAGGGAAGAATATTGGAATACCTGGCCTTACTAACCCGTCTAGCCAGGGTAGGGAGTATAGGTCAAATTCTTCATTTGCCTCTGACAAATTAGGGGCCATCCATAAAGTACGTCACACGAATTTCATGAATTTTTAACCCCCCCCCCCTCCTTTTCACAGGTGGTCACATTTCTGAGACCCCCCCCCAAACCCCCTCCCCTCCCTTGTGTGATGTCACATGTTTTGCAATTTCACATCAAAAAATTATTAAATTAAAACAGCAGTTCCGAAATTAATTTTATTTCCATTTAAATTAAGTGCTTTTTTATGAAATCAACATTATATCAATTATTTGAAACAATTGAAATGTGATGTCACGAAACTTAGGACCCCTCCCACCCCTTGTCACACCATGTCACACTTTGTCGACCCCCCCCTTTACGTGTGACGTACTTTATGGATGACCCCTTACCTACGTAGGTAAGTTATGATACCGAAATAGCACAATATTTTAGGAAATACCACTGGAAATCTTATAACTATTTCTGCCAATAAAAGTTGTAGGATGAACATTCAATTGATTTATTGTTTCCAGGACGATACCACTGGGCCTGGACCAGATGCTGCTTCGTGGGGCGATGCTTCGGAATACTTCATGGGTATACGGTGTGGTGGTCTACACGGGCCACGAGACTAAGCTCATGAAGAACTCCACCAAAGGTATGTCGATGCAACATGGAAATCATTGGGGGAGGCCTATGTTCAGCAGTGGACGTCCTATGGCTGAAATTGTGATGATTACGTGTATTTTTTTGTAATGTGTAATTAAGTTGAGCATTCCGAGCAAGCGACAAGTCGTGAATCTTTTTGTCTTGACTCTGTATTTGACCTCAACCACACTTCCCGATGCTTGCTTATGAAACCGTGCTCTGTTAGAAAAATATCATTGAACTTGACACTCCGGACGCGGTCCAGAACCAGCTTTTTCTTTTTTTTTTCTTTTTTTTTTTGCGCTGGCATCCCCAGCTGTCAGACGCGTAATTTTAACGGGTCAAATTTTTAATGTTATTTTACTAAAATTTAGTGTAATATTCTGATAAAATATACTAAAATCAATTGTTTATCGTATAAATAATGTATACGAGCGTTATCCGACGAAAATATATAATATTTAAGACAAAAAAGTGAAGACAAAATTTCGTCAGCTGTCAACGAAAAATCTTCATAAATTCAAATTTACGGAACAAATTAACAGGGGAGTATTGTTTTTATTCATTAATTAATTAATATCTATAGGTAAATTACATGTATTTTGCATTATACACTGAAAATAAAACATTACAATTCCCAACGTTGAGGTTATATTTTCATGTAAATATTCATATTTTGCCTTTTAATTACTGAGTTTTAAACTTTAGTCTGTAAAATAACACAATTCGTGTAAAACATCTTTTATTTTAGTGGAAATAAGTAGAAGAATTATTTAACCTTAACAAAAAATCCTACCCACACAACTTAGCTTTACTTTATAAATTGGTTATTTTCTGTAATAAGACTTTTAAATGATAATAAGGTAGTATTAAAATACAGATCCCTAATAGTCTATAACCTACTGTTATTGCCAAGATCACTAAAACCCTTTTTTGTATTTTTTTTTAATTTTGCATAATGTTTTCTACGGCCGTTTACTGTAATCAATCCATATCCAAATCCGTCTGTCAACTGCCAAATTAAAATCTGTTTTCTATCAAATATCCACAGTTTTCGATGCCTTTACACTTTCTTAATGTTGTAATTCATCTTAAAACAAAAACATCGAAAACCTTTTTTCATAATCATATTAAGTGCACTTTATCAAGACACACTGTTTAAACGTAAATCAGTCTTTGTCGTCCTGAGAAAAATAAATAAAAGGTTACCCTACTTAGAAAGAGAGAGCCTGCCCACAGAGAGCGAGATAGTGATACATAGGTTGTGCTTCAAGTAGGTATTCTAAGTCTGGCCTCCATTTTTATCTTTAGCTTCATGAGTTTAACACATTTCTGGACGAACCTGACAATGTCATATGTCACTCTGACAGCTCAATTGTCAATTCAAACATTTTACATTTTAAGACCTTCCTACCCTCTTTCTTCCATTTATTTTAATCGGTATTATGTATATATTTGTGTTGTCTCAATTTGTGATGTCTTTTTTGTTTAAGGTACTCACACAAATAATTTAGCTTAACATTTTAAACTTAAACATTTTTGAATTTTATAAACCCTGTAAACTTTGTCAAAGCTGATTACGTGACATTGGCGAAATCGTGGTTCTCAAAACCAAGTTGTGGCCAAAATAAAAGAAGAAGAAGAAGAAGAGAAAAAGTGTTCGTAAAAGGTAAACAAAGATAATAGGTAGTGCTCTAAAATGTAAATGTGGGTATAGGTACCTCAGGAAACAGCCTAGTCAGAAGATATTATGGAGGGTACAATTATTTCCCGGCAACCTGTTTGGTGACCATGCGTTTGGAGCGCTGCGGGGCCGAGGTGGACGCGGTCTTGCTCCTCTTGTCCGCTGTGGCTGGGCTCTCCCTCGCCGGTCCAGCAGAAACAGGCTGCTTGGGGCACTCCAAATCTTGCTCACTATGAATTTGGCGACGCATCCCGTTGGGCAACTTAGCAAATATGTTACCATCAAAAGTCCAGCAATTTGTGATGCCAAATCTTTTCCTTGCTTCCGTAAAAAGTTGTTGCCTAGTGCGTGTGAGAAACTCGGAGAGCACAGTAGAGGTCCCCTTCAGGACAGTCTTCTTTCTCCAAACCGCTGTCTTTGTCGAGTGGTCAACAAAGCGGACCAAAATAGGCCGTATACGACCCTTGGCTGCAGGTCCAAGCCTATGACATGCTGTGAATGTAGAGGAGCTTATGTCCTTCAAATCAAAACGATCACTCAGAATGCCACATATCACGGCAGAAGTCTGCTCCTTGGGATCCTCTGAGATACCGCCGAACAGTAGGCACTTTCTACGATGCCTCATCTCCAATGTGTCAGTAACTTTGGAGACCTCACTTATCTGCTTACGCAACAGCTGCAGGATGCCGTGGACAGTTTCCTTGAATGCCCGGAATTCGTCGTACAGTCGGGCAAGTGATGACGGCTCAGCAGAAGTCTTGAGCTGCGACTCGAAGTCACTCATGCGCTGGTGCAGTGAGGCCTCAAGAGAGCACTGGAGCTGTTGTACGTCAGACAGCGTAGCCATGGCGATGAAAGGTGGATGATATGTTGGAGAGCCGGTAGTGGAGTGCAGTGAAGTGCTAGTGTCACACCATAAAAGTGGTGACAAACGATAGTGGGTCAAAGTTGTAGATTTTTAAGTATTGTGACAAGGCAAAAAGGTAATTATATTAACTTTTACTAATTTTAAATAAATTTGAGCTAAGAGAGTCTTGCGTACTTTTTTAACGCCTACCGCCGAAAAAGATCAGCTTGGTCAGGGGTTAGGTTCTATGCTCAGGGAGCACTTGAATACACAAGTCTTAAATTTTTGCTATCCAGGCAGGTTTCTGACAGAGATAATTTACGAAATTGGTCAAAACCAAGAATTAGATGAGAACTCCAATGTTATTATAATGTATGGTAATAGTTACTCTGTAGATAAAAAGAGTATAATTCAAAATATTGACCAATTATTGAATTTGCAAAATAGGTTAAAATTTAAGATAATTTTGTGCACTTTACCCTATGTAAATTCAGGGTATAATCTAAATAAGATAAACAAGAACATATTTGATTTAAATATACTTATGTATAACTTGACTTATCGTCATAGCGACGCACTTTTACTTTTTGACATAAATAAATTTATTTCTAGCTTTAAGTTGACTGTAGATACAATGTATCTCTCGAAAAAATTGAAGAATAAATTAGCCTCATTGATTGCATACAATATTAAATGTAATTATATTCATAAAACTGATCATAGTCAGGGTACTAATAATTTGATATCTCAGTATGTAAATAGTAACAATATTATGACTGTACCTACTACTAGTTGTTTAAACTGAGGCACTCGACAAAGGCCAAGCCCGGAACATTCAAGATTGTTCATCAAAATATTCAAGGCTTGGCCAGCAAAGTCTTAGAAATAGAGCTATTCTTAAAAAGTTTTGATATTAATGTAATGTGTATTACTGAACACTGGCTAAAGAAATATGAAAGCTCTTTCCATATAGATAATTATCAGTTAAGTAGCGCGTTTTTCAGGAAGTCTGCCATTCACGGAGGCTCCTTAATATTTGTGAATAATAATATTAAATATAAAGAACGCAAAGATGTAGTAGGGCTGTCAGTTGAGCGTGTTATCGAAATTTCCTGTGTCGAGCTTGAGAGTTACATCATTGTATGTGTGTATAGACCCCCTTCTGGGGACTTTGGTATTTTTGAAGCGGCTATTGAGGATGCTCTTAATAAAACTTGTAACAGCAACAAAAAGGTCTTAGTTTGTGGAGATTTTAACGTCAATTTACTAGATAGCTCATCATCATATTCTGTAAGACTACTTTCCCTTTTTAAGTCATTTAATTTGTTTAGTCAATTTAAGGAACCAACTAGAATTACGGAAACCACAGCTACTTGTCTAGATAATATTTTCTCTAGCTGTGTCCCTGACAATAAAGCTGTCATACACAATCTTACGTCAGATCACTGTGGTATTAAAGTAGAATTTATTTGTAATAATTTAAATAATAAAAGTAATAAAAATGCCGTATGTAGACCTGTAACCATTAGTCGTCTAGAACGTTTTAAAAATAATCTTGAAAATAAATTGCATTTAGTCCCGTATGTGCAGGGAGACCCAGATGCTCTTTACAATAACCTTTTCGAATGTATTAAAACCGAACATGACAAAGTTTTTACGGTAAAGCCATTAAAACCAAATACCAAATCTAAGTTTAGTGACTGGGCTACTAAGGGAATATACAAAAGTCGAAATACGTTATATGAACTTTATGGCATGAAAAAGTATAATAATAGTATATCTTTTCTTGAGCATGTAAAAAAGTATTCAAAAATTTTTAAGAAAGTTTGCTTCATGGCTAAGTCTTTTTATATTCGGGACAAGATAGGGAACGCCAGTAATAAAATAAAAGAAACTTGGAATGTTATCAACCGAGAGACTGGTAAACTAAAACCAAGAGATAATGACTTTTCTCTCAAAGTTCACGATAATTTGATATCTGCAGATAAAGATGTAGCGGAAGCTTTTGATAAATTTTTTGGTAATATAGCTTCAGCAACAACTGCCAACTTAAAGTCATCTCCCTCCGAGGCTGAAGAAATATTGAAAACCCACGTGACACCCTGTGACTCGCACTTCTCTTTTAAACATATTACTCCTTTAGATATCACTAAAACTTTTAATCTTTTAAATGTAAAGAGTACAACTGATATCTGGGGCATCTCTGTCAAGATAGTCAAACACATTATTGATATAATTTCCCCACAGTTAGCGATAATATTCAATAATTGCATAGAGAAGGGAATCTTCCCCGACCTCATGAAACATAGTAGACTAATGCCATTATTTAAGTCTGGTAGTAAAACCGACCCTGGCAATTATAGACCCATTTCTATCTTGCCCGCTCTGAGCAAGATTTTTGAAAAAATCATACAGGAGCAACTTATGATTCACTTTGGCTCTAATAAACTATTTCATAGTGAACAATATGGTTTTACCAAGGGTCGTTCCACCACCGATGCCGGGGTTGCACTACTTAAACATATCTTCGAGGCTTGGGAGAATTCTCAAAATGCACTAGGGGTCTTCTGTGATCTCTCAAAAGCTTTTGACTGCGTAGAACATCAAACGCTAATTCGCAAACTGCACTATTATGGGGTGAAGGACTCGGCTTTGGATTTAATACAATCCTATTTAAACTTTAGAGTTCAAAAAGTTGACATAAATGGTGTTTTGTCTTCTGGGTCACCTGTGAAAATGGGAGTTCCGCAGGGGTCCATTCTGGGTCCATTCTTGTTTCTTATATACATTAATGATCTACCATATTTTGTTAAGGACTCTTGCGAAATCGTGTTATTTGCTGATGACACATCTTTGATTTTTAATATTGATAGAAGTAAAAATAACTTTGACGATGTAAATAATGCACTAACAAGAGTTTTAAGTTGGTTCACTACAAATAATTTACAACTCAATGCAAAGAAAACAAAATGTATAAAATTCTCTTTGCCTAACGTAAAAACAGTTAGTACCCAAATAGAACTTAATAATAATGCAATCGATCTGGTAGACTCTACTGTATTTCTGGGAATTACCCTGGATTCAAAACTCCAGTGGGGCCCCCATATAGAAACTCTGGCGGGAAAGCTCAGCTCAGCGGCTTTTGCAATAAAAAGGATACGGTCATTAACCGATGTTTCAACAGCTCGCTTAGTCTACTTTAGCTACTTTCATAGCCTAATGTCATATGGAATCATGCTATGGGGCAAAGCTGCAGATTTTGAAACAATATTTATTTTGCAAAAACGTGCGATAAGATACTTGTATAAAATGAAAGCAAGAGCATCCCTTAGAGAATTGTTTAAAGAAATTGGCATTCTCACGGCCGCTTCACAATACATCTTAAACTGTATTCTATTTATTCAAAAAAATATTACTGAATTCAAAAAGAAAAGTGATATTCACCAAATTAACACTAGAAATAAAAATAAATTGGCTATACCCGCTTTTAGACTTAATAAA
Organism: Ostrinia furnacalis; assembly: GCF_004193835.3. Classification (NCBI taxonomy): domain Eukaryota; kingdom Metazoa; phylum Arthropoda; class Insecta; order Lepidoptera; family Crambidae; genus Ostrinia; species Ostrinia furnacalis. The sequence goes on along the minus strand of NW_021134051.1, from coordinate 23,590 downwards.
GTGTTTGCCACTTTTATGGGACAAGGTATCCATTTTTATAACAAAGTCCCTGATAAATATAAAGAGCTACCGTATAATAAATTTAAAGATATAGTTAAAGATCACATGCTTAAAAAAGCCTATTATACAACTCGAGATTTTCTTAATGATAAGTCATCCTGGGAGTAGGATTATGGTCCTCTCATGCTCGCACTAAAAAGAATTAAAATGAAAAGTAATGTATAAACTAATAATAATTTCTCAAATGTTATAGTGTCATGCTTCTCAATCTGGACTGTTACTTAGCTTTATTATTAGTTTTTTTTTTAAAGAGATAACTTGGAATTGTCATTCTCACTAAAATGTCTCTGGGGTGGTGGCGTAGTGAGGCGGGTCGTTACATTCCCTCTAATATGGTCGAGTGAAGCGATGGCTGGTTCACTCGTCATGTCTGTGAACAGGCGCTGCTTTCGGGGACTGGTCAATCCAAGTTATTCAAATTTATGTATGCGAGTCATTTCTACTAGTATCTTAATATGTAAGTCTAGATATTAGCACGTCACTACCTTGTTTAATATACCACGCAATCTTGTATACCCATTCTTATAAGATACACCATACAAGAATGCATGGTAAATTCAGTGAACTGCTCCTGAATCGAATGTACCTACTACTACTATTTCTATTTATTTATATTAACCGGCAGACAGTGGTGACTGAGTTTGTTGCGGCGCTTCTTCTCAGCACTTGCCAAATGTTGGTCTCGAAGCGCTGGTAGGGTAAAAAGATTATGAGACATGTAGAGGCTCCTTAAGAGCAAAATGACGATTTGTAAGAACTATTTATTAGTCTAAACAAATAAAAAAATTTTGACTTTGACTTTGACTTTGACTTTAGTGTTAGAGTTTAACTGGGATGTAAAAAAAGCGCTTTATAAAAGTCTAATGGCAATAAATAAACAGCCCGTAGTTTGAAGTAATGTTGGTTTAAAGTGGGACGTGTAAGGTAAGAGCCGTTCATGTCGTCTCGTTCTATCGCAAAGAATTACCATTTGATGACAGCGAGAGCAAAAACTGAATCTGATTATGCAACATTGACTTTAACTTTAATTTTATTTGATTGATTAAGCAGTATTATTGTAACTGTTTTTTTTTTATTTAATTTGTACACCGCAAAGGTACGACATGTTAATACCGTTTTAAATGCTAACTTTAAAACGGTACACCTTATGTACACATGTTTGAACAAATAAATTTATCTTTATCTTTATCTAAAACGGAAATGGATAGTTAACACTAGCCGTGTGTACGTGCATCTTAGCGAAGGCCTTAAAAGCGCTTTTTAAAAGCGTAATCTCTAACTTTGTATCCCTTACAGCCCCGCTGAAGCGCTCGTCGATCGACCGGCAGACCAACACGCACATCCTGATGCTGTTCATGATCCTGCTGGCGCTGTCGCTGCTCAGCGCCGCCTTCAACGAGCTGTGGGTGCGCAGCCACAGCGACTGGTACATCGGCCTCACGGGTGAGCGCACCATCTACCCACTAGGCTTGCGCTAAGGCTGGTTTTAGAGTCACGCTGACCGTCAACGCTAACAGCCGAAATGTATGAAGCGTCGGCGCCGAGCGATCAGCGGCACTCAGGAACGTACCCTTCAATTACATACATATTGATCTGTCAGCGCCGACGTTCAGCGCGATTCTAAACCCCGCCTAAAGCCTTGTTCAGACACGCGCGGTTTGTGGGTGGTTCTCATAGGTGAGGCACTAGGGCGGTAACCGTGCGGTTACGGTGCGATGCAAATTGTCCAAGAACTGCCCAACTACCGCGTGGATTCCGCCGTGTATGGTGAACTAAAGCCCGGTCTGTGACCACGTAGAATTTTGTCCAATGAACCCAAGCTATTATCGCTCGCGCGTAATTATATTGCTGTCGCGACTGTGCGACGCGCGCCCGCAGTGAGTGTGCGAGCGCGAGAGCAACATAATTACGCGCGAACGATAAGGATGGGTAGTTTGGGGTCATTGGACAAAATTCTACGTGGTCACAGATCAGACTATAGGCCAAAGGCCGCTTGTACACGCTAAGAAAAGTTGCCGGGTCTAAAGCCACGTAGAATCCCGTCCAATGATCCCAAGCTACCCATCCCTATCGCTCGCGCGTAATTATGTTGCTGTCGCGTTCGCACACTCACTGCGGGCGCCCGTCGCACAGTCGCGACAGCAGCATAATTACGCGAGTACATTGCTTCGGCGCTGAACAAGAAATAATTATTGTCTGCGTAAGATATGACACGCGGCGGACGCGCACTGTGTGACAAATTTTCGTAGCCAGGTCCGACGAAATTCTTGTCTTGTCTGCGGCAGACACGGTGAAATTATTTAGCGTGAACAAGAATTCTAAAACTACTCGAAAATCTACTACTACCTATTTTGTCTTATTTATAATATTAAAATATGTGTTTCTTTGTTACAGAGGCGCAGAATACACATTTCGGATTTAACTTTTTGACATTTTTGATATTGTACAACAATCTTATACCTATATCGTTACAAGTTACTGCTGAAATTGTTAGATTTTTTCAAGTAAGTAATAATTTATTTTACTTAAGTGATAATAAAAAATATCAAGTTTTAAAGATAATAGTTGAGTAATTTGTCATTCCTCAATTTAAGGGTCTATTTTCATCTCTTTGGATTGACTCTTCAATCTGTATTTCGTTCGTATCTTTTGAAAAAGCAGGAATCGCATTGGTAGGGATGAGAGGTGGGGTTATTTTGGTATTGCGTTTGTGGCGGAGTGACGCTTTCATGGATGAATGTCTAGACTGTCTAATTCATACAACAAATTGTAATCAATTTGTTCCCAATAAGCTTTGGAGGTTAGTCCCGTCCGTCTGGCAGGGAGAGTGCCACATAACCCACTGGTGAAGACTAGTGGGTACTTGTGTAATTTTTTTTTACCTTTCTTGATGAAAAAAACTTGGTATTATACAGGGTGTTGATTTCAACTCTTGCCATATTTAGGGAGTTGATTAAGTAGCTTATTCTAATCACGAATCAGTAAAAAAAATTACTTCGAAAAAAAATTAAATCGAACTTTAACTTTAGTTTGTCAAAGAAACATACCTATTTACACTACCTACTTTACGTGGCTTCCTTCAGTAGGCTATCCGACATGTTAAGCGAGCGATCCGCGTAGCTCAATGGTGCCGCAGTGTAAACGTATTGCAGTATTGCGAGCCACAGTACAGTTGATGTCGCACGGAAAATATTAGCTGAAAATTTCCCTTTCATTTGTAATTTTTTTTTGGTGGATAATGCTTTTATGTTCACCTAAATAAAAATGAAAACAACACCCTGTATTGCGTTTTCCAGGCGAAGTTCATCGCGATGGACAGCGAGATGTATCACTCGGCGACTGACACGCCGGCCATGGCGCGCACGTCCAACCTCAACGAGGAGCTGGGCATGGTCAAGTACGTGTTCAGCGACAAGACCGGCACGCTCACCTGCAACGTCATGGACTTCCACAAGTGCTCCATCGCTGAGGTATGCTTCATATTTCATTTCTCAGCTACAGCAGTTACAGCTATTCTCGAGTGGCAAGAATGGGCCGGAAGACATAGTGTGGGCAGGCCCCTTCACTAGATGACCGACGATCTGGTGAGGATCGCGGGAGGTGCCTGGATGCGGGCGGCATCGGTTGTTGTCAAGCTCTTTGGGGAGGCCTTTGTCCAGCCGTGGACGTCATTTGGCTGAAACGAACAGCTCTTTTAAGTGAAACAACCCAATACTCAATTCTTTATTACATACTCAAGGCAGACTGTCCTGGCGCCACAGAACGAGGAGAGCCGACCCCAAATAATGGGAAATGGCTTGGACAAAGAAGAAGAGATACAACTATTCTAAGTTCTAGGTACAGAGTTCAGACAATGATTTGCCATCAATTAATAAGCGACTAACTATGGACTATTTTATTTGAAAGGTATGATGGATGTTAATCCATTCCCATCACGTCTTATGTATGAATATCTTGATCACTCAATGTTTACAATGCTTTTGCGTTGAGGATTATTTCACTACCTTGTTGTAATGACAATAGTTGCCTATTGATATTCACTGAGGTATGCTCGCTTCAGGCACTAAATGTACCTCGAGAGCGCCGAAATTGAATTGGATAGAAATAAATGGTAACGCGTAACGTAATAGAGTAACTGAGTAGCCGCTGAACGTTGAACATGAATCCGCCCCGCTTTTGCATTGCTTAAAGTTTGGAAACATAAGATACTTGAAATCTAAGTGAAAGTAGTTTGTTTCTTTCCTGTCCATAATAATAAGTATATCAATCAGTTGACTAATGGTCCTAACAACCCTTTCCAGATGATCTACAACCGTCCCGGTGAGAGCGAGCGTCTGGAAGACACGCTTCTCTACCAGAACCTGATGCGCAGCGCCGCCGCGCCCGTTATCCGCGAGTTCCTCACTATGCTGGCCATCTGTCACACAGTCATCCCCGAGAAGGTCAACGGGAAGATCAACTACCACGCCGCCTCGCCGGGTAACGCTCCATTACTTGAATTTTAAAATACAATTGCTTCACTTGAAAATTTCAACGGGGTTGTCCAGTGTGTTCGCAGCTCAGCAACCAGAGTGCGATCAAGTTCAATAATATCTCATATTACGCCAGTATTCACAAATATTACTAGGAGATTTCACAGTGCGCGTGAACGCCCTGTGAAACACACGAACAATCACAGAGCTTTATTCAACGCTGCTGTGCGTTCGATTTGCTGCTTCACTTAAGTAAACATCGTTTGTGTACGGGCGTTATACTATCTCGCTCTTTTACGCGATGTTATAAAGTGAAAAGATTTGATTTTTTTGTTTGTTTATATTGAGTATGTTCCGAAATATTGAACCGATTTGAAAAAATAATACACTTATTTTTATGAATAAACTATTATTTATTTATTACTAGCGACCCTCCCTGGCTTCGCACGGATGCTAAATATACATTTAAACCTTCCTCTTGAATCACTCTAACTATTTTAAAAAAACACATCAAAGTCCGTTTCGTAGTTCTAAAGATCTCAGCATATAGGGACAGACAGCGGAAAGCGACTTTGTTTTCAACCGACTTCAAAAAAGGAGGAGGTTCTCAATTCGACCCGTATGTTTTTTTTCTATGTTTGTTACGCGATAACTCCGCCAATTATGAACCGATTTGAACCAATCTTTTTTCGGCGTATAGGTAATACCTCAAGGGTGGTCCCATTTAAATTTAATAATAGAAAAAACAACCCCCAAGGGTGGAAAATTGGGGATGAACTTTTTTATACGCAATATCTCCGCCGATTATAAATCAATTTGAACGATTATTTTTTTGTTGAATAGGTATTATCAAAAGGGTGGTTTCATGCGAATTTGAAGAAAATATTGCACCCCCAAGGGTGGAAAATTGGGGATGTACTTTTTTATACGCAATATTTTTAATTTTTAGTTTTTTTTGTGTTCACGCATTTGAAGTCGGTTTTATTTTTTTAAAAAGTTATATACTATGTAGTGATAGTGATTCTTTTCGCCCCAGACGAGCGCGCGCTAGTGATGGGCGCGGCGCGCTTCGGCTTCGTGTTCGAGACACGCACTCCCACCTGCGTGCGAATCCGCGTGCCCGCGCCCGCCACCGCCACCGCCGCCGGGCCCACTGCTGGGATGGCCACGCAGGAGGAGGAGTATGCCATCCTCAATGTTATAGACTTCACCTCGTCCAGGAAGCGGATGTCTGTCATCGTCAGGACGCCCACTGGTTCGTATAGCTCTAGCACTTAACTCTGTCAGTGCCTGAGGTATGGGAACGGCACGAAAGGGTGTTTTTGTGACGGTCAAACGTCAGCGAAACTTCAGATTTGTATGCTCTGTCATGTCATAATATGTCAATATGGCCGACTCGAGATCCGAGAAACGCGGGTTCGAGTCCCACTGCCGCTCGACTGTTGTGGTGAGCCCACTCGTAACACAAGCTTATTTAGCTTAACACGAGGGGACTATTAGTAATTTATGCAATACAAATTGCTAATTTTTTTAATAATCTTTAAAGATGACGTAACAAAATACGCTAGATAAACTTCAAAAGTATGATTACTGCAACTTCTATGTAATCAGGATTTCCGATGAGTGATACAACCAATTGATTGATTAATTGCAAAACTTTCGCAGGTGAGATCAAGCTGTACTGCAAGGGTGCGGACTCGGTAATCTACCCGCGACTGGCGGGCGGTCCCGCCGCGCCATACTCCGCCGCCACGCTGGCGCACCTCGAGCACTTCGCGTCCGAGGGGCTGCGGACGCTGGTGTTCGCCGTGGCGGACGTGCCCGAGGCGCTGTACCAGGTACGACACTTGTCTCCACTCGAGCACTTCGCGTCCGAGGGGCTGCGGACGCTGGTGTTCGCCGTGGCGGACGTGCCCGAGGCGCTGTACCAGGTACGACACTTGTCTCCACTCGAGCACTTCGCGTCCGAGGGGCTGCGGACGCTGGTGTTCGCCGTGGCGGACGTGCCCGAGGCGCTGTACCAGGTACGACACTTGTCTCCACTCGAGCACTTCGCGTCCGAGGGGCTGCGGACGCTGGTGTTCGCCGTGGCGGACGTGCCCGAGGCGCTGTACCAGGTACGACACTTGTCTCCACTCGAGCACTTCGCGTCCGAGGGGCTGCGGACGCTGGTGTTCGCCGTGGCGGACGTGCCCGAGGCGCTGTACCAGGTACGACACTTGTCTCCACTCGAGCACTTCGCGTCCGAGGGGCTGCGGACGCTGGTGTTCGCCGTGGCGGACGTGCCCGAGGCGCTGTACCAGGTACGACACTTGTCTCCACTCGAGCACTTCGCGTCCGAGGGGCTGCGGACGCTGGTGTTCGCCGTGGCGGACGTGCCCGAGGCGCTGTACCAGGTACGACACTTGTCTCCACTCGAGCACTTCGCGTCCGAGGGGCTGCGGACGCTGGTGTTCGCCGTGGCGGACGTGCCCGAGGCGCTGTACCAGGTACGACACTTGTCTCCACTCGTACGTAGTGCTGTGCGAGCTGAATTTCACTGTATCGCGTCGCAGCAAGACTCGCATTTACTTAAATCGTCGTGCGGAGTAATCCTTCTGTACCTGTACTATTACTTATTCTGTGCCGAGGCGCTGTACCAGGTACAACAGTCGCTGAATAATATACACTCGACATCAAATAAATCGCACCTCCCACGATAAGCACTTTCAAAACTTTCAAACTTATGCATCCCCACTTCCCACCAATATTGGCACCATTTAAAAGCCTAGTTTTAAACTTCATTTCATTAAAGGAAATGTTTTTACCCCAAAAAATGTGTCTTTAGAAGGATCCAGAGTCACTTCTTCAAAAAATAGGTAGTTACGCTTGAACCAACTTTTATGGCTATAATACTGTTAAGTTGGGATTAATCACTATCCATCTGTTAAAGAGGACACGTAAGATCATTTATTGGTTTTTCAACCATAAAAATTGGTCTAGTTGATCCCAGAGGTGAGCCCAAAGTGAGGTCTATTTTCAAGTCACATTTATGGTATATGTTAATCATTTATTTAGAAATTAAAGGTGTTTTTCTTTAAGGATATTTATCGGGCTTTCAAATAACACCAATATTTTTGAGGCACTATGATTGTGACAGACAGAAGAATATCTTTAAAGTTCGCGTCGCGGAAGGTGCGGTTTATTTGATGTTGAGTATATTAGAAAAGCCTGAGGACGGTGCTGACTACGGCAAGGCTGGCCCAATAGATTTTTCAGATGAGCAAAATTTCTTAGACTTGGCGACGCCGTGCCACAGCTTTTTGAAAACCAAAGCAAAACTATAAAGGCTATTTATACCGCGCGCCAGCTAACTCGCTGGCGGGCAAATTCAAATGCCTTGGCGGGCCACTTCGTGGCCTACATGTGGACTACGGGACTATTCCCACCTCTCGTTCCCGTTGCTGTAACTCATGTGTGCTTAAGAGCCACAGCTTGACCGCCAATAAAAACCCAATGAAGGTCAAGTATGTCCCGAGGGTAAGTTAAACTCTCATTCATTGGACCCGCAACGAAATTAATCAGAACACAGAAGAAGTTCGAACTTAATTTGTCACAAGTATTACTCAGTCGATATGTCTTAAAAAATATCTTAACACGCCAGCTACTGTCTTGAATACAACTTATAAAAGTAATGTCTTTCACAGGAGTGGTCGAACACGTACCACAAGGCATCGATCGCGATCCAGGAGCGCGAGCAGAAGATCGAGGAGGCGGCGCTGCTCATCGAGAACAACCTACGTCTACTCGGCGCCACCGCCATCGAGGACAAGCTGCAGGTAGGTCATTGAGGTAATAAGCACACGGCCAAGTGCGAATCGTTCTAAAGATTCCGTACTTTCGTTTAGAGATCTTTCTTACCTACACAGCTTTGAAATCATTGGATCATTTGTCAGATTGTTCTTACTAAAGTTACGCGCGAGCGATAAGGGTGGGTAACTTGGGGTCATTGCACGAAATTTTATCTGCTCGGCGACTGGACTTTATGTTGAACAATACACTGAAAGTCTTCACACTAGTGTCTTTCGAGCGTCGTCAAGACCAGCGCTGTATTTACACTTGCGTCCACGCAGTGCTAATGCGATGTCTTTTTGGACAAGTAACACAACCCCCTCATACCGCTATGCTAAGTGTAGACGTTACACAAGCGCTGACGAAATGACGATGTTCGAAAAAAGCTAGCGTAAAGAAAGTCTGAAATATTAATACTCTTTTATTTATTGACCTAGATATCAAAAAGCGGGAAATCTTATATTATGGCGATCCTTGAACAAGACAGGTGTATAAACCTTCCATGAAACTTGTTTGTGTTAGTGGCCAATAGATGTCACTGTATTTTGAGACGCGTAAAGCTGTACCGCGGTGTCCATATTTTTTTCCCCGGCTTTATATACCTGGGCGGCTTTGACATCTGTGAACCTTTGACAACCATTGTGAACCATTGACAACCTGTGTCAAGCAATAAATTGTCACCTAAATATTGACGTCTTATTTATACCTAGATAAGAGTCCCTTAAGTGCGCCGAGAGTATCCGTGGTTTATTCATGGTCCTGTCGAGTCGGATATCATCAGGAAGCTGATGTCCATTGGGCACTGGTAACGGTGCAGGTGCCGCGATTACACTTCGTGCATTTTTGGAGGGGGGTGACGTCCTGGACAGTGGATCGCTGTCACAAACAGGACAGGTCAAGAAGCTGGGTCAGCTAGGAGCTGCTGACACTAGTTTGACAGTACTAGCTGTGGTGCTGTCAGGGCAACCAACTGGTTGAGGAACATCAGATGATGATGGTGGTGCTGCGCTGAAGTGGCGCCATCTGGTGGAGACACGATCGGAGCCCTACGGGATTCATGCTGGAGCCCTAAGGAGTTCGTGTTGGAGCCCTAAGCAGTTCGTGTCGGAGCCCGAAAGGAGTTCGGGTTCGGAGCCCGAAGGAGTTCGTGTTTGATGAAGAGTTCGCCGTCTATTGTGATAGTGTGTGAGTGAAACGGATACAACTTTTGACATTTTTATTTGAGAAGAAAGTTGAAGGATTTTGAACTTTATTTACACTGGTAGTTTAACTTAGAAATTTTAAATTGTTTACATTAACTTAGAAAAATTTTAGAATAATTATTTAGGACTTAGAATAGTTTTGAAAAAGCGGTTGCTACGGGGAACCTATGCCCGATTTCTGTCAGAGTTGTCAAAGACTTAGAATTTTTTTACGATTTTTGGAAGTTTGTTTACATCTCAATTTAACGGAATTTATGATGGAACGTTTAGAGAACTGTCAGTTTGACCTCGCGTCAAGAATAGAAAAGTCAAAAGTCAATTTCTTAAAAAGTTCTAAAGGTCGTTTGACCAAGGAGTATTTAGAGGGAAAGTTGGAACTACTTGAAGGTTTGTGGAATGAGTTTCTGTTGGGTCATAAGGAATTGTTGCGCACTACGGAACCTAAAGTATTGTCCAAGTCGACCTATATGCGAAGCGATACTTATGACAAAGCAGAAGATTGTTATATTGATTATAAATGTAAATTAAAAACGGGTTTATCTGAATACGTTATAATCACAAGTACTTCCAACACTGATTCTGACCAGCCCTCTTTACAGGCGCCTAATGTAAAACTACCAAAAGTAAATATTCCGATCTTCTCAGGAAAGTACTCGGAATGGAACACCTTTCGAGACTTATTCCAGTCTTTGATACACTCGAACAAGACTTTAGGAAATGCTCAAAAATTGCTGTATTTAAAGGGGTACTTACAAGGTGAAGCCGAGCAACTTTTATGTAACATTCCGATTACAGGCAGTAATTACGATTATTGCTGGGGTTTATTAGACGAGAGGTATAACAACAAGCGATACCTTTGTCATCATATTTTGAAGAGACTACTAAGCCAGAAAAATGTAACTTGTGAGTCGGCTAGTGGTTTGAAAGGTCTGATGGACATCACAAATGATTGTTTGTACGCTCTGTCTAATATTGGCATAGATACGAGTACCTGGGACGTGCTGGTAATTCATATAATAACTTTGAGGTTGGACCCTGAATCAAAAAGGCAATGGGAGCTTAGCATCGCGGATAATAACTCTACCGAGCTACCAACTTACGATCAGTTCGAACAGTTTCTTAAAAACCGTTACCGAGCCCTTGAGTTTTTGAGTTCAGAGTCCAAACCAATGCCTAATAAAACCTTGCCTGTTAGTCAAATTAAAGCAATGCACGTTACCACGTTAGTCTGTCCCTTTTGTAAGAAGGAGCACAAATTGAGCACGTGTAAGGGTTTTAGGGATACGTCTGTGGATTTACGTCGCGAATTCGTTGCTTCTCACAATGTTTGCTTTTGTTGTCTCGGAAACAATCACTCTGCCAAATTCTGCCACAGCAAATACAAGTGTCGCATATGCAAGAGGAAGCACCACACTCTGCTGCATCCTACGAACAAGATTGCTGCTCAGGAACCCCACAACGGGGAGGTTACTACGGCTGATACCAAGAAAGTTGGTGCTGTTATTTCCTGCACGTCTACAAGAAGCACTGTGGATTGTAGCCAGGTATTGCTAGCGACGGCACTTGTAGATACTGTTTCTAAATACGGCCAAACTTATACTATTCGTTCTCTGCTGGATCAAGGGTCCCAATACTCTTTTATTACAGAGGCCATGGTTGAATTATTGGGTTTGAAGAAGATACCAGCTAGAGGGCAAATAGTAGGAGTAGGTGGCACGAACGGGCTCACGACAAAGTCGATGGTAGAAATAAAAATAGCATCACGGGTCGATCCGAACTTTATTGTAACAGTAAAAGCTTACGTACTAGGATCCATCACTTCGCTTTTGTCTAACCAAAAGATAACAGCGGAGAAGTGGAAGGAGCTTGAGGACATTGTCCTTGCGGATCCGAGTTATTATACTTCTAACAGGGTGGATTTGTTGTTAGGGTCAGAAGTATATAGCCGGGTACTTCAAAACGGAGTCATCAAGGGACCGCTTGGTTCACCACTTGCTCAGTGTTCGTCATTGGGGTGGATTCTGTCTGGTGTCGTTAACACGCCGACGAAGCCCTCTGAAACAATAAATGTGATGCATTGTAGCGTGGAGGATAATCAGCTTCTAAAAAGATTTAGGGAGCTAGAAGATGACATTCCGTTGCCAAAGAAAGGAACGTGTTCAGAAAATAAAAAGACACGTTCGACGAAGTTCCCGATGTGAAGAATCCCTGGCAAACATCTAAAAAAAGAACGTATTCATTAGAACGAAGACTGAAGAACGGCGATCTGAAACAGAAATACACAGCGGTTACTAGTGAATATGTTGACATGAATTTGGATCACGGTGAGGATTCTCCAACGGCGGCTGAGAAGGTACTGTCAGACTTTCATGTGGACGATCTCATGATGGGTTGCGGAACTATCGATCAAGGGAGTCAACTTTACAGAGAAATGAATATGATGTTAGGTAAAGAAGAATGTGTGTTGCAAAATTTGACTACTAACAATGAAGATTTGGTAAAGACAATGAAAGAAGATGGTAAAGTAAGTCAACGGAAAGGAAACGAAGAAGGGCTGAAAAGGAAAACTAATAAAATAATAAAAAGTGGTGGTATTACCTGGAACCGAAGTGAAAATGNGAAGGACTTCCTCGACCTCTGCATCTCCTGCAAGGTCGTCGTCTGCTGCAGGGTCTCGCCCATACAGAAGGCCGAGGTCAGTAGTTGTGTCGCTGACGTCATCGACGGCAGACGCTCAAGTACGCCATGGGCTGCGACCTCAAGAAGGACTTCCTCGACCTCTGCATCTCCTGCAAGGTCGTCGTCTGCTGCAGGGTCTCGCCCATACAGAAGGCCGAGGTCAGTAGTTGTGTCGCTGACGTCATCGACGGCAGACGCTCAAGTACGCCATGGGCTGCGACCTCAAGAAGGACTTCCTCGACCTCTGCATCTCCTGCAAGGTCGTCGTCTGCTGCAGGGTCTCGCCCATACAGAAGGCCGAGGTCAGTAGTTGTGTCGCTGACGTCATCGACGGCAGACGCTCAAGTACGCCATGGGCTGCGACCTCAAGAAGGACTTCCTCGACCTCTGCATCTCCTGCAAGGTCGTCGTCTGCTGCAGGGTCTCGCCCATACAGAAGGCCGAGGTCAGTAGTTGTGTCGCTGACGTCATCGACGGCAGACGCTCAAGTACGCCATGGGCTGCGACCTCAAGAAGGACTTCCTCGACCTCTGCATCTCCTGCAAGGTCGTCGTCTGCTGCAGGGTCTCGCCCATACAGAAGGCCGAGGTCAGTAGTTGTGTCGCTGACGTCATCGACGGCAGACGCTCAAGTACGCCATGGGCTGCGACCTCAAGAAGGACTTCCTCGACCTCTGCATCTCCTGCAAGGTCGTCGTCTGCTGCAGGGTCTCGCCCATACAGAAGGCCGAGGTCAGTAGTTGTGTCGCTGACGTCATCGACGGCAGACGCTCAAGTACGCCATGGGCTGCGACCTCAAGAAGGACTTCCTCGACCTCTGCATCTCCTGCAAGGTCGTCGTCTGCTGCAGGGTCTCGCCCATACAGAAGGCCGAGGTCAGTAGTTGTGTCGCTGACGTCATCGACGGCAGACGCTCAAGTACGCCATGGGCTGCGACCTCAAGAAGGACTTCCTCGACCTCTGCATCTCCTGCAAGGTCGTCGTCTGCTGCAGGGTCTCGCCCATACAGAAGGCCGAGGTCAGTAGTTGTGTCGCTGACGTCATCGACGGCAGACGCTCAAGTACGCCATGGGCTGCGACCTCAAGAAGGACTTCCTCGACCTCTGCATCTCCTGCAAGGTCGTCGTCTGCTGCAGGGTCTCGCCCATACAGAAGGCCGAGGTCAGTAGTTGTGTCGCTGACGTCATCGACGGCAGACGCTCAAGTACGCCATGGGCTGCGACCTCAAGAAGGACTTCCTCGACCTCTGCATCTCCTGCAAGGTCGTCGTCTGCTGCAGGGTCTCGCCCATACAGAAGGCCGAGGTCAGTAGTTGTGTCGCTGACGTCATCGACGGCAGACGCTCAAGTACGCCATGGGCTGCGACCTCAAGAAGGACTTCCTCGACCTCTGCATCTCCTGCAAGGTCGTCGTCTGCTGCAGGGTCTCGCCCATACAGAAGGCCGAGGTCAGTAGTTGTGTCGCTGACGTCATCGACGGCAGACGCTCAAGTACGCCATGGGCTGCGACCTCAAGAAGGACTTCCTCGACCTCTGCATCTCCTGCAAGGTCGTCGTCTGCTGCAGGGTCTCGCCCATACAGAAGGCCGAGGTCAGTAGTTGTGTCGCTGACGTCATCGACGGCAGACGCTCAAGTACGCCATGGGCTGCGACCTCAAGAAGGACTTCCTCGACCTCTGCATCTCCTGCAAGGTCGTCGTCTGCTGCAGGGTCTCGCCCATACAGAAGGCCGAGGTCAGTAGTTGTGTCGCTGACGTCATCGACGGCAGACGCTCAAGTACGCCATGGGCTGCGACCTCAAGAAGGACTTCCTCGACCTCTGCATCTCCTGCAAGGTCGTCGTCTGCTGCAGGGTCTCGCCCATACAGAAGGCCGAGGTCAGTAGTTGTGTCGCTGACGTCATCGACGGCAGACGCTCAAGTACGCCATGGGCTGCGACCTCAAGAAGGACTTCCTCGACCTCTGCATCTCCTGCAAGGTCGTCGTCTGCTGCAGGGTCTCGCCCATACAGAAGGCCGAGGTCAGTAGTTGTGTCGCTGACGTCATCGACGGCAGACGCTCAAGTACGCCATGGGCTGCGACCTCAAGAAGGACTTCCTCGACCTCTGCATCTCCTGCAAGGTCGTCGTCTGCTGCAGGGTCTCGCCCATACAGAAGGCCGAGGTCAGTAGTTGTGTCGCTGACGTCATCGACGGCAGACGCTCAAGTACGCCATGGGCTGCGACCTCAAGAAGGACTTCCTCGACCTCTGCATCTCCTGCAAGGTCGTCGTCTGCTGCAGGGTCTCGCCCATACAGAAGGCCGAGGTCAGTAGTTGTGTCGCTGACGTCATCGACGGCAGACGCTCAAGTACGCCATGGGCTGCGACCTCAAGAAGGACTTCCTCGACCTCTGCATCTCCTGCAAGGTCGTCGTCTGCTGCAGGGTCTCGCCCATACAGAAGGCCGAGGTCAGTAGTTGTGTCGCTGACGTCATCGACGGCAGACGCTCAAGTACGCCATGGGCTGCGACCTCAAGAAGGACTTCCTCGACCTCTGCATCTCCTGCAAGGTCGTCGTCTGCTGCAGGGTCTCGCCCATACAGAAGGCCGAGGTCAGTAGTTGTGTCGCTGACGTCATCGACGGCAGACGCTCAAGTACGCCATGGGCTGCGACCTCAAGAAGGACTTCCTCGACCTCTGCATCTCCTGCAAGGTCGTCGTCTGCTGCAGGGTCTCGCCCATACAGAAGGCCGAGGTCAGTAGTTGTGTCGCTGACGTCATCGACGGCAGACGCTCAAGTACGCCATGGGCTGCGACCTCAAGAAGGACTTCCTCGACCTCTGCATCTCCTGCAAGGTCGTCGTCTGCTGCAGGGTCTCGCCCATACAGAAGGCCGAGGTCAGTAGTTGTGTCGCTGACGTCATCGACGGCAGACGCTCAAGTACGCCATGGGCTGCGACCTCAAGAAGGACTTCCTCGACCTCTGCATCTCCTGCAAGGTCGTCGTCTGCTGCAGGGTCTCGCCCATACAGAAGGCCGAGGTCAGTAGTTGTGTCGCTGACGTCATCGACGGCAGACGCTCAAGTACGCCATGGGCTGCGACCTCAAGAAGGACTTCCTCGACCTCTGCATCTCCTGCAAGGTCGTCGTCTGCTGCAGGGTCTCGCCCATACAGAAGGCCGAGGTCAGTAGTTGTGTCGCTGACGTCATCGACGGCAGACGCTCAAGTACGCCATGGGCTGCGACCTCAAGAAGGACTTCCTCGACCTCTGCATCTCCTGCAAGGTCGTCGTCTGCTGCAGGGTCTCGCCCATACAGAAGGCCGAGGTCAGTAGTTGTGTCGCTGACGTCATCGACGGCAGACGCTCAAGTACGCCATGGGCTGCGACCTCAAGAAGGACTTCCTCGACCTCTGCATCTCCTGCAAGGTCGTCGTCTGCTGCAGGGTCTCGCCCATACAGAAGGCCGAGGTCAGTAGTTGTGTCGCTGACGTCATCGACGGCAGACGCTCAAGTACGCCATGGGCTGCGACCTCAAGAAGGACTTCCTCGACCTCTGCATCTCCTGCAAGGTCGTCGTCTGCTGCAGGGTCTCGCCCATACAGAAGGCCGAGGTCAGTAGTTGTGTCGCTGACGTCATCGACGGCAGACGCTCAAGTACGCCATGGGCTGCGACCTCAAGAAGGACTTCCTCGACCTCTGCATCTCCTGCAAGGTCGTCGTCTGCTGCAGGGTCTCGCCCATACAGAAGGCCGAGGTCAGTAGTTGTGTCGCTGACGTCATCGACGGCAGACGCTCAAGTACGCCATGGGCTGCGACCTCAAGAAGGACTTCCTCGACCTCTGCATCTCCTGCAAGGTCGTCGTCTGCTGCAGGGTCTCGCCCATACAGAAGGCCGAGGTCAGTAGTTGTGTCGCTGACGTCATCGACGGCAGACGCTCAAGTACGCCATGGGCTGCGACCTCAAGAAGGACTTCCTCGACCTCTGCATCTCCTGCAAGGTCGTCGTCTGCTGCAGGGTCTCGCCCATACAGAAGGCCGAGGTCAGTAGTTGTGTCGCTGACGTCATCGACGGCAGACGCTCAAGTACGCCATGGGCTGCGACCTCAAGAAGGACTTCCTCGACCTCTGCATCTCCTGCAAGGTCGTCGTCTGCTGCAGGGTCTCGCCCATACAGAAGGCCGAGGTCAGTAGTTGTGTCGCTGACGTCATCGACGGCAGACGCTCAAGTACGCCATGGGCTGCGACCTCAAGAAGGACTTCCTCGACCTCTGCATCTCCTGCAAGGTCGTCGTCTGCTGCAGGGTCTCGCCCATACAGAAGGCCGAGGTCAGTAGTTGTGTCGCTGACGTCATCGACGGCAGACGCTCAAGTACGCCATGGGCTGCGACCTCAAGAAGGACTTCCTCGACCTCTGCATCTCCTGCAAGGTCGTCGTCTGCTGCAGGGTCTCGCCCATACAGAAGGCCGAGGTCAGTAGTTGTGTCGCTGACGTCATCGACGGCAGACGCTCAAGTACGCCATGGGCTGCGACCTCAAGAAGGACTTCCTCGACCTCTGCATCTCCTGCAAGGTCGTCGTCTGCTGCAGGGTCTCGCCCATACAGAAGGCCGAGGTCAGTAGTTGTGTCGCTGACGTCATCGACGGCAGACGCTCAAGTACGCCATGGGCTGCGACCTCAAGAAGGACTTCCTCGACCTCTGCATCTCCTGCAAGGTCGTCGTCTGCTGCAGGGTCTCGCCCATACAGAAGGCCGAGGTCAGTAGTTGTGTCGCTGACGTCATCGACGGCAGACGCTCAAGTACGCCATGGGCTGCGACCTCAAGAAGGACTTCCTCGACCTCTGCATCTCCTGCAAGGTCGTCGTCTGCTGCAGGGTCTCGCCCATACAGAAGGCCGAGGTCAGTAGTTGTGTCGCTGACGTCATCGACGGCAGACGCTCAAGTACGCCATGGGCTGCGACCTCAAGAAGGACTTCCTCGACCTCTGCATCTCCTGCAAGGTCGTCGTCTGCTGCAGGGTCTCGCCCATACAGAAGGCCGAGGTCAGTAGTTGTGTCGCTGACGTCATCGACGGCAGACGCTCAAGTACGCCATGGGCTGCGACCTCAAGAAGGACTTCCTCGACNTCAACTTTACAGAGAAATGAATATGATGTTAGGTAAAGAAGAATGTGTGTTGCAAAATTTGACTACTAACAATGAAGATTTGGTAAAGACAATGAAAGAAGATGGTAAAGTAAGTCAACGGAAAGGAAACGAAGAAGGGCTGAAAAGGAAAACTAATAAAATAATAAAAAGTGGTGGTATTACCTGGAACCGAAGTGAAAATGTATACCGCAACAAGGTCGACGTGCAGACCTACGAAGAAACTGAAACAAAAAGAAAAGTTAAATATAAAAGGATACGCTGCTGGAGAAACGCGACGGGTACTCAACAACAGTAGAGATACAGAAGGCTATAGTTGCATGCCAATCTGAGAACTTTAGTGATGATGTTGAAAGGTAAAACGAAAACTGATACTTACCCATCGTAGTTTTCTCCGGTTCTTGAAGCCTTTTCTTGCTAGGAACAGTAAGTTGATAGTTGGTTGGAGACTTGAAAACTCACAGCTTTAGGAACGTCGCGAAGGTGTAAAACAAAGGTGGACTATGCAAATTTCTCAACCTAACAGTTGATGATTTAGTTGTCATAAAGGAGGACAACTAGCTAGGGGTCTTGGCTCAGTGGCAGGGTGATTGTGGTCCATCCCGGTAACGACGATGATAGAGTTGTTAGTTTCAAGGTGTTAAGATTTGGTCTCCTTCCTAAGGCTAAATAATTTTAGTTTATTTAGTTTTAAGGTTTTAAGTTTATTGAAAGTGTTTTTATTATTTTACGGTACAATGGTTTTTATATGGTTTATTTTAATTTTATTGTTGATGTGTACCGTAACATGTTTCATGGTGGGCGATGCATTCGCATTAAGTTTCATTGGGTTTATTTCGATTTTCCTGTTGTTATGGACCTAGGACGGTCCTTGGTGGGCGATATGTATAAACCTTCCATGAAACTTGTTTGTGTTAGTGGCCAATAGATGTCACTGTATTTTGAGACGCGTAAAGCTGTACCGCGGTGTCCATATTTTTTTCCCCGGCTTTATATACCTGGGCGGCTTTGACATCTGTGAACCTTTGACAACCATTGTAAACCATTGACAACCTGTGTCAAGCAATAAATTGTCACCTAAATATTGACGTCTTATTTATACCTAGATAAGAGTCCCTTAAGTGCGCCGAGAGTATCCGTGGTTTATTCAACAGGACATATCCAGCTGTGGACTGCCAGTAATAATTCTGACCCTATATTCTTCCTCCCAGGACGGCGTGCCCGACACGATAGCGGCTTTACTAAAGGCCAATATGTACGTGTGGGTGCTGACGGGCGACAAGCAGGAGACGGCCATCAACATCGCCCACTCGGCGCGCCTCATACACTCCGCCATGCCGCTGCTAATACTCAACGAGGATAGTCTCGATGTGAGTACTTCATCATCATCATCATCATTTCAGCCACAGGACGTCCACTGCTGAACATAGGCCTCCCCCAATGCTTTCCATGTTGATCGATTGGTAGCGGCCTGCGTCCAGCGCTTCCCTGCTACCTTTACGATGTCGCCGGTCGGTTTAGTCGCTGCGTTTTCCGGTACGCGGCCTCAACCATGTGAGTACTTCACCATGAAGGAATAGAAAAAGCAGTCCATTGTCGGTAGATCACAGAAGCCTTCTTTTTACCTTCTCCAAGTAGTTCTTCTAACATACAAATTGTTATAAGTACCTACTACAAGACACAGAGGCGAACTGGTTAGAAAAAAGATTATATGAAGAGGAAATTACAACCCAAGAGTAGGTGACAACTGAAGTCAATCCTGAATATCCTTATGTCACATTTTAGAAGCTAGCTACCAAAGAAATCTCTCAAAAACTTGTAAAGTCCGGTCGCCGAGCAGATAGAATTTCGTCCAATGACCCCGACCGGACTTAGTCATATTCCTTTTTGTCCAAAAAGTTACAAATTACTGTGGAGATTTGTGTCTGGGTAACCTGACTCTCTGGTTAGGACTAGAACTTTAAAACTAATGATGAATTATCACATTCCTTCCAGGGCACCAGAGAGACGATATCCCGCCACGCGGCAGAGTTCGGGGACAACCTTCGCAAACAGAACGAGGTGGCGCTTATCATCGACGGCAAAACGCTCAAGTACGCCATGGGCTGCGACCTCAAGAAGGACTTCCTCGACCTCTGCATCTCCTGCAAGGTCGTCGTCTGCTGCAGGGTCTCGCCCATACAGAAGGCCGAGGTCAGTAGTTGTGTCGCTGACGTCATCGACGGCAGACGCTCAAGTACGCCATGGGCTGCGACCTCAAGAAGGACTTCCTCGACCTCTGCATCTCCTGCAAGGTCGTCGTCTGCTGCAGGGTCTCGCCCATACAGAAGGCCGAGGTCAGATTACCTAAAATTTCATAATTTGACGCTGGCTTTGGCGTGCCACTCCTTTCCTCGATATGTCCTACAAAATTTAAGGAAGACAAGCTTGACGACGATATTGTCACCTCTTTTGACCTCTCCGCCGTTTCCGGGTGCGTTTAGAGTTTAGATCCACCAGCAGCTCACGCATTCTGCTGCCTCCTTCTGCGACATCACGTCTTCGTAAAAGGAACTATACCTTCGTTTACATCTTAACGTTTGTTCCGGCGTTTCTTTTCAGCACTTGCCATAATATGTTTGTCTTGAAGCGTTGGTAGGGCCCAGAAGATAAGAAGACAATCATGTAAAGTGCCCCTTAAGGGTACCTTTTTTTTTACTATATTTATGTACAATTTAATGCTGTTGAAACATTGTTAAAAAAATAAAATAAAATAAAAATAAATATTTGTTTGACATTCATAAGTGCCACCAGCGGTCAAAATTGAATAAAATATTTTTGATTTGATTTGAACTTCCTAAATTCGGGCATTTATTTTGTCGTTATCAGGAAAACCGTTTACATCTCCATTCCTCTACAGGTCGTGGAGATGGTATCGACCGCTACGGGCGCGGTGACGCTGGCGATCGGCGACGGCGCCAACGACGTGGCCATGATCCAACGAGCGTCTGTCGGCGTCGGCATCTCTGGCGTCGAAGGCCTGCAGGCCGTCTGCGCCTCCGACTACAGCATCGCACAGGTATCATCGTCATTGCAACCACAAGACCGCCCCTAAAGATTTTAATGGGTAAAGTTTTACGGGTCGGACACTGGTGACCGGACACACTGTGTATCCATACTAGCGGCCACCCGCGACTTCGTAAGCGTGGATCCCGTTTGACCCTCTTTCGCACAGGTATCATCATCACCATCATCATCATTGCAATCACAGGATGTTCACTGCTGCTGTCTCTGCTGTCTCTCTCAATGCCTTCCACATCGCCCGGTTTGTAGCGGCCTACATCCAGCGCCTTCCTGCTACTTTTATGAGAACGCATAGACATGTATTTATTTCGGGAAACCAGCATCCACAAAACAGTTTTCACGGAGAAGAAAACCCAACCAGTGAAGGTCAAGTTAGTAGCTATAACTGTACCTAGCCTAAACGATGGTGACATTGCCATGAAGTGTTTTATCGCAACAGGATTTTTTGTAACATCGACTGTTTGATTGCGATTGCAGAGCGATGTGTTTATCTGAGGTGGAATTGTGTAAAGCAATCGTATCCATTTGACAGTTCATAACGTACGATTATTCTGTCAAACGCTTTGTTTAACTGACTTTATCGTACGTTATGAACTGTCAAATGATTACGATTGCTTTACACAATTCCACCTCAGATCTGGCTTTTAGTGTGTCATGGAACCACAGAAATGTGTTTCTAGCATTACCACCCTCTAATACGGCTATACAGGAATTGCAGCAGTGGGAACAAGAGGTGGGAATAGTCCCGTTTTACCCTCCAACATGATAATGTATTCCCTCCTTTAGTTCCGCTTCCTGCTGCGGCTGCTGCTGGTGCACGGCGCGTGGAACTACTCTCGCATCAGCAAGCTCATCCTGTACTCCTTCTACAAGAACATCTGCCTCTACGTCATCGAGCTCTGGTTCGCCATCTACTCCGCCTGGTGAGCAAGCAACATCTCTTTTGACAAAATTGTATTTTCCTTTTTACCTTAGTACAAATACGAATCGAGACACAATAGAAATCAGTTGTAACCCCGTGGTTTTACCCCGTAGTCGCATAATGCTTCAATCACACCAACGCCTCTGTGGTCTAGTGGTAAGACCACCTGCTTCAGACGCAGAGGTCCCGGGTTCGATTCCCAGTGGGGGCAGATTTTTCTGTTCGGTTTGGTTGGTGGTAGGACTTGTTCTAAGTCCGTCTGGCTAGCTACCACCATCTTACCTAAGTCTGTCGCCAGTTACAATGTTAACAGCATTGTTGTGTTCCGGCAGTTAGAGGTAAGATAGCCAGTTCCTCCGTGGTTGAGGATTCCGGGTGAAGCTCGCTTTCACCTTCGGCCTGATCGTCACTTACCATCAGGTAAGATACAGGCCAAGAGCTTCCTCGTTGTGGATAAAAAAAAACGCGTGCAGATCGCCGGCGCGATCATAGACCAATGACAGGTCGCGTGAACTGTCATGGGTCACGCGACCTGTCATTGGCCTATGATCACGCCGGCGATGGCGATCTGTACGCGTTGGTGTGGTTGAAGCTTAAGACCGTTCTTATGCGACCACTTAAGGTTCCAACTTCCACGAGATAATACGGGAATATTAGTTAGCCCCTCGTACTAAGCTGAATATGCTTGTGCACTCGTGACACACCACAATAGTAGAGCGATGGCGGGGTTCGAAACCTCATTCCTCGAATGTTGAGTCCGCCAGTCCGACCTCTTCATCGTTCGGCTATCGTGGCTAGTTTAAGTTGTAATATGCAGTTGACCTTTTTCTCCCCATGACTACGTTTCAATTATCCTTTTTCTCCCCTTGTATGCGTTTTAATTTATCCTTTTTCTCTCCATGTATGCGTTTCAATTGTCCTTTTTCTCCCCATGACTACGTTTCAATTATCCTTTTTCTCCCCATGTATGCGTTTCAATTGTCCTTTTTCTCCCCATGTATGCGTTTCAATTGTCCTTTTTCTCCCCATGTATGCGTTTCAATTGGCCTTTTTCTCCCCATGTATGCGTGTCAATTGTCCTTTTTCTCCCCATGTATGCGTTTCAATTGTCCTTTTTCTCTCCAGGTCGGGTCAGATCCTGTTCGAGCGCTGGACGATAGGGTTCTACAACGTGATCTTCACGGCGCTGCCGCCCTTCGCCATCGGGCTCTTCGACAAATTGTGTTCACCTGATATTATGCTAAGGGTAAGAGAGAGAATGATTAGTAGGTATACAAATTAATATTTCTGCTAACCACGTGGGCTCACCAGAAGTGTCGCATCTAGCTAGTCTAATGCGGGTAGCGAAGGATGGGTTATTTATAGAAATGTAGCTGCGGTAGCTCAATAACCAAGGATTTCTATAATAATTTTGCTATAGACGTCTCTCGTTGTTGAAAAGGCAAGCCTTATACCTAAACCGTTGTAAAGCCTGGTCCGTGAGCACGTAGAATTTTGTCCAATGACCCCAAGCTACCCATCCTTATCGCTCGCGCGTAATTATATTGCTGTCGCGACTGTGCGACGCGCGCCCGCAGTGAGTGTGCGAGCGCGACAGCAACATCATCATCATTATTCATCTTGCTTTACAAGAACTAACAGTACGTTAACAGTTTACGAAATGATTTATATAGGGAATCATAGATGGCGCTGCACACGTCCGTGCTGTGTGCACGAGTGCGACCATTTTCACTTTCTTTCAAACCAATGTACAATCAACACCTACTGCGTGTAACAATACAACTTTACCAAAAACCGGCTCCTGAGTTTTTCTTCTCAACAGTAGCGGTTAACCACGCTGATACAGTGACTGTGTATTGCTTGGACGACCACCGCCGCGTCACTGTTGTCACACAACGCAAAGCTTCACACACAACTACACGCACACAGCTCCTCGCGCTAAAATAATTTGAAGTACGTTATGAATATCTTTGAGATATTTTGGCGCGCGGAGTCTCTAGACGAGGTTACATAATACTAATCCAGGTTGTTATTTTTGCCCCCACCAGAATGGCATCACTGTAGGTAGAGTAAGGCCTTGGCATTCGCCAGTGGTGTCAACTGTTTAGTAAAGTCAAAAGTCAAAATTTCTTTATTTGTTTAGACTAATAAATAGTTCTTACAAATCGTTATTTGGCTTTTAAGGAGCCTCTACATGTGTCATAATCTTTTTACCCTACCATCGCTTCGAGACCAACA